>NC_133664.1:38782455-39082455 GCF_037893015.1 Macrotis lagotis | reverse complement strand
ATTTATTATTAGTATATTTCCACCATCGTATTAATAGCCTGCCAAGCTCTGAATTTTTAAACTAGAAAGTTCTTCCTAATACCAAACAAGAAAACCACTGAATATTTTCTAAAGCTTCTTGATTTGGAGGAAATTCAGACTTGAAATATACTCAAAGTAAATAATGTGAAATTTCTGGTTGCTCAGTTGAGCTCATGTTGGATAGCAAGAAAACCATGGATGATCTAGATTTTATCTAATCTTGTGCTTTAAATACTAGCATGCATATTATATGTGTACATGTATGCATTGTATATTAGGCACATACATACGCACATGTAGATGCATTCCTCAATTTATGCACATATGTGTGCATGTGTATATTGTGGGCACACTTGCATGCACACATGTATGAATGGCATTCCTGACCCACTCTCAGCAAACCCAAGCTTTAAATTATTTTCTCAGTTGGAAATATGGATTTTTGTTGATTTATCTTCCCACCACTAGTTACTACAACAAAAGGAAGTCATTCTCACCTGAGAGATGACTGGCTACCAATTAGACTGCACTCTATGGTCTTGAAATAGAATTTGGGTCTCCATAAAGTCAATTAATTCCAATGGGGATAGAATAAAAAATCCTACTTATTAGCGGCCCAATGTAATCAGTACAGTTAGCTAGAACCACAGCTAGAGATGTCAATGCCCCAGGCAAGCAAAAGGAAACCCTCCATCATTGGAACAGGGAGTGAGGGAGGATTCCCTCTCTGTGGAGGGAAACAGAGATTCTGGAACCATGTCCCAAGACTACTGGGGAGGTCACTTGGGTAGGGAGCTGGTTGGGGCTGGGGGTTAAGAGAAGGAGGCTTCTATACAACCTTGCTATCCAGGAGCTATTGAGAAAATAAATATTCATGCTCACTAGGTGCTAAGCCCTGTTATTTCTAGAAAGTAGAAGTACTGCAAATGTTTTTCACCTTTCTCTGGATTTGGTTTCCTCTAAATTTACTATCCTGAGGCAACAGTTCAGTCATACTGGCTTATTAATAGCTTCAAAGCTAACCGGAAAGCAAGACTAATTCTTCATAAAATGATGCATCATCTTTTTTTTGTTTTGTTTTGTTTTTACAAGGCAATGGAGTTCAGTGCCTTGCCCAAGGTCACAGAGCTAGGCAGGTAATTTTAAGTGTCTGAGGTTGGATTTAAACTCAGGGCTGGTGCTCTATCCACTCCAGGGCAGGTGCTCTATCCACCATGCCACCTAGCTTCCCCGATGCTGCATCACCTTTAAAATTGGAGGGATAGGTGGCATGACCTCTCAGGGTTCTACAACTATGATTCCATAAACTTACACATATGTGAATGTAATATATCCATATATGGTGTTTCAAATGGAATTTTAGGTTTTAATAGCTTTAAATTATATACATCTGAACACAAACATATATACCATATGTATAGAATGAAAAGGAGAGTCAAGAGAGGGGAGAAATTTTTTAAAAGACTGGGTCTCCCTATCTCATTTAACCTGGACAAGCAGCAGAGGGTTTTTCATACAGCCCTGATCCTCTCCTGATCACTGAACAGCAAAATATCTGGGTTAGTTCACCCCTCCTAATATAAACTGGTGACCCCACAATCCAGAATTTATCCTAATGGTACCCTTCTTAGTTCAGCCACGCCAATCATCTTAGCCTATTGCAGCTCAGCCTTCTTGAGCTCAAGAGACTCCCAGATAGCAGGTATCATAGATGTCTGCCTCTACTTTTAACTTAAACATTTTTAACTTGTTATATTATAAAAGTTATAATCACTCACATGCCAAGTTGTAAAAGATTTTAATCGGTAGATATCTTTAAGTAGGTGTTCTAATTAAAAAAATTTTATTTGGACTTGAGAAAATATAGTCATGTGCTTGCTCTCAATAGATTCCTATGAAATTTCTTTTCATGTTATAAAAGGTGGGGTGACAGCTCTCCATTTTCAACATTCTAGGTAAGACTTGTGTAAATTAAAGGAAAAAATCTGAATTATAGATTTTAAAAGAAACATAATCTTATCCATTTCAAATACATACACAATTACATGCATCCTTAAATACTCTAAAGAACTATTTATTCATAAATGTTAAATTCTCATTCTGATCAATCATGATCTATTTTTATTTTTTTTTAAAAGGGACATTGTGGATACTGTATCGGACCTGGAACCAGCAAGACCTGAGTTCAAATCTAATTTCAGATACTTATTAGTAGTGTGATGGTGGACAAGTCACTTAAACCTGTTTGCCTCAGTTCCCTCATCTGTAAAAATGAGCTGTAGAAAGAAATGGCGAACCATTCCAGCATCTTTGTCACAAAAACCAAAACAACTCAATAATAACCACAATTCTATGTAAATATCTTACTTAGCAGGTCAACATTGACAAATAATAGTTAAATCAATCAACAAGCATTCATTAAGGCTCCATTATAAGTGTAATGAGAGACTAGCCAATAAAAGTTTTTATATTAAACATCAATCCTGAGAGTACAAGGAATTTCATGAAGCCATGAGCCCATGACCTTGCTGTTGCCTCTGTTCCCATCCTGTCTGTTATTTTCTGTTTTACGTTAATGAATGCTTTGTAACAACCACTTTAAGATGGAGCTCACTCTCCCCCAGGGCAGAGTGTGTCCCTGTTTTGGTGGAGGAGACAGGAGTTTTGTACTTCTATTTTGTGTCATATATTTTCAACAAAATATCAGTTTTGTATAAAAGGTGATATTAATTGGTTAAACTACACTAAGATATAAGTTAATGATACTGATATAAAGATATAAGATAATGATATTGATAATAGGATAATTAGCATTGGTTAGATGATATTGAACTCACAATTGATGATGAGAGAACACAAAAGAATGAGGGACTAGGCCAGCAGCATTAAAGAAACACATCTCCAGATCCACAGAGGACCTCTAAAGCTCCATGCATGGGAGAGATGCAACCCATTCCCTAGGGAGCAGGCTCATCAGAGCAAGTGGAAGTTGGTAAGTGTAAATGTAAGGCTTATATAAAGGCTCCATAAGGAAGGCATTACTGGAATACATGAGAATCAAAGAAAAATAAATCACGAATTTTTGTTCTTTTAATGAAAGCATCATCAAGATGAGGGGCTTGAATTATATATTGAAGTCTTCATGTAGGAGTATTAGTTATTGAAGAATGGATAATATGGATTAATATGGAACATCTATTGACAACTGAAAGATGGATAAAATCTGAATAATTGGAGAGGGAGCACAGCATGTTTGGGGCCAAGCAATTTAACCAGTCTGGCCAAAGTTGAAGGGCTGTGTTGGTGAGAGAGTTTGAAAAGATATGGTGGGAAAAGAAAAACCACTAAGATAGATTTAAGAACTTTGATCAAGGAAGTGAGCAACCAGGATCCCAGAGAACTGATCATGAATCTTGGTACCCATTTCCTGAAAGACTAAGGTGAAGAATCAGACACAATTTTGTAGACAAAAAACTGAGAATTAGTTTTCTGTGACTGTTCATATTTGTCACAAGGGGTTTGGTTTGTTGGTTTTTTTTTCAACTGAGATTGGAAGTATAAGAGAAAACGAGTTTAGAAAAAGGATTACTCCTCACCTTCAGAAAAAGAGAGTCACTGAAGCATTTTTAAATGCAGAGGAGAACAGAAGGAAAGCCAGAAGGAATCACAGGCAAGCAAAACAGCTTTAAAAATTACATGTTGACTTTATGATATACTTTAAAAGAAAAAAAACATTTACATAACATCAATTCATAATTATATTACTATCCTTGTTTCTGTTCTGGAAATGCTCCTTTCATTTGGTACTCGTAAAGTTCAAACATTTTTATTTCAAAGTGTAAGGGCTATTAATCAATAACCCTACATACCTAAAGCAATTCCCTGAATTAGGTGACAGTACCTCTATTGAATCAATAAATCTGTCTATCAAGAACAATAAACTAGATGTGAAAAATTATTAAAATCTGAAAACCATAAAAGGAAATGAAGCTGGATAGGAAGTTGATTGGGATTGGTTGAAGAGACTCAGAGATAGCTTATGGATTTTGTATCAAACATCAAGTCTACTTGCCTTACATCCAGGTCCTTCTCCAGTCATCCTGATTCATATCTGGACACTGGACCCAGATGGCTTCACAGGAAAAAGTGAGGAGACTGGTGACTTAACAGAGGCCCCCCCCCAGTCAAATCCAATTCACTTGCTTGCTATGGCATCACTTCCCTGATGTCATGGTCAAACATTATCATCCTTATCACCACCACCACCACCATCATCATCATCATCATCATCATCATCATCAAATATCAAGCCACTTGGGAATATGAGCAATCTAGGGCCTCACTAACTTAATGATGGAAGCCATTCCTGCCAATCTCCTGAGACCAAATTGCTTGGGATAGACGATTAGAGCCTCTGACTTTTTTTCTTACCTCACTTGACTAGAAAAAGATTACCTTATGAATCTCAAAGAATGAACTCAAAGAGTCAGAGGATTTGGACTTTTCATCAACATTTTGGAAACTCATAATCAATGAGGGAAATACACAATTGGGCACTTGTGAACTAAAAGTGCTAAACAAAATTCCCCAAACCTCTCAGGGTTACCCCTAGAATCCAAGTGATCTCTGGTGATCAAACAGGTTTGAAGTAGTAGTCCCAAGTTCTATAGAACAAAAGCTATGTTGGGGACAGACTATGGAGATCCTTGAATGTTCTTCCTTCAAGAAATCATTGCAAATGCCCCCTGGTCCTTCTACATTGCAATAATTATAATATAGGCTGGAATATGGAACTAGTGGTATAAAGTACTTTGCAAAATCCAAGGATCTGGATCTTTTCTTAAGTACAGAGGAAATGATCATAGCTCTTACTCGTAGAGTCCTTGGTAGTTTATGTGGCTCCATTTTACAGATTAGGAAATTGATGCTCAGGGTAGTTTGTTTAGCTAAGTGACAGACTCGCACTTAAAGCTAAAAGTCATCTATAGTGGAATTGCATCATGAGAATTAGGAAAAGCAGAAAAGAAAAAGACACCCTTTGACAGTAAAATCAAAGAGAAAGATTGCACAATTTTGATTTGAGGTTTTTTTTTTTAACTGTTCAAGAATGGAATCAAGGATTCATGTTATTATATACTGTTTTGTTACTTTTCAGGTGACTCAGGATCACTGGTCCCATTTAAGACAAATAGATTTTAGACCAATGACTTCTGAGCTTCCCAATTCACAGGTTGTCTAAACCCTTATTATGTAGATGGAGAGAGTGAGACCCAGCCAAGTGAAATGGCCGTCCCAGAAGTAGCAGAAGCAAGGAAGATTTTAATCCAAAATTCTCTAACTCCAAAATGCAGTACTCTTCCTATTGCATTGCCTTGAGGCTCTTTAGTAAGATTATTTCTGGAGAGAAACACACACACACACACACACACACACACACACACACACACACAAACACACACACCCTAGGTGACCCCTAATTCACAAGACTTATCTTTGTCTGGTAACTGGTTATTCTGGTGTCTGGAAAAAACAGATTATTTTCTACAAAGGATGTCCCTGTGTCCTTTCTCTGAGCTGGTTTTGTTTTCTGGATTCACCAATATATTACAGAGAAATTAGTGCTGAAATGAGTGGCTTTTGAAATGGAGACATTATCATAACAGATGATGCTACAGTAAAAAGAAATAAAAGAGATTATAATGACAAGGGCCAAAAAAAATCAATTCTAAACCCTCATTTCTTCCAGACAAGGCTTGGGTGTAATAACTAAAAACAAGTTAAAAGAAAAAGCCTGAGTGATGAAGACTAAAGCAGGTCTCGATTTTATTATAAGCATTTATCTGGGGGTAGAAGGTGGAGCTCTGTTGAGGGAGGGAAACTTATTAAGGATGGAAAACTTATCTTTATGGATATAGATTCAGAGATTCTGTAAATCTACCTTAAAAATTAAAGTCTCTCCCAGTCTTAGCCTTATAATAATGGATTACATTTCACTAAGTAGATAATATAGCTTTTGTATGTTAGGATAGACTTATTAGACACACTTGAGAAATGAAATAAAACCAAATCTGAAATAATATACTAGATCAGTACTTCTCAGACTTTTGGATCTCAGGATTCCTTTACACTTTTAAAAAGGTGGAGGACCCCAAAGAGTTTTTGTTTATATGTGTTAAAGCTATTAATATTTACAGTATTAGAAATTAAAACATGTTTGTATTATTCTGAAAATAATTGTGATCTCATGGACCATTTGAAAGTATCCTGGGGATTCCCAGGTTTCCCCAGACCACATTAAGACCTGTCCCACATAGCATCTGAAGTCCATGTCAACTTTAGATTCTGTGAATTTAAATCGTGAGAAGGAAACTGCTTTCATGAATATTTGTGGAAATTATGTAGTTAATTTTCTCAGATACTTACAATTTTCATCCTTCCTTCTAAAATAAGAAAAGATTATGGGATCATAGCATCACAGATTTTTTGCAGAGAAGGAAATTGAGTCAGAAATAGGCAAAGGGACCTGTCCCAATGTCTCACGCTAGTAAATGTCAGAGATAGGTCTTCATGACTCTGATTCTAGCACTTGTACCACAGTTTGAGGTATAGTTCCAATTTTATTGCTTCTAATTCACATCATGCAAATAGCTTTACTTTAAAAATCCAAGAGTTGTATCTATAAATATCCTTTTAATTTTGTGAGAACCATGAGACATAATTTAAATGTAGGAATATAAGCCACACTATATATCAGGATCTTAAGACATAAACTCAAGTTGGAGGTAAATTATCAATATAGTTCTGTTTCTATTAGCTTCTTCATAGAAGACTGATCATTAAAAGGCTTTTGTTTTCTCTTCAAATTTCCTAACACTATCCACTTAAACAAAGCCAACTTTGATATAAAGACACAGTTAAAGTTTTGAAAACTAAGAATGACTAGAACTATGTGGCTCAGTGGAAAGAGCTCTAAATCTGGAGGGCCATAGGGTCTTTTGTTTAAATTCCACTCTGATGCTTACTACTTGTGTGATTTGACCAGTCTAGATTTCAGTTTCTTTATCTGTAAAATGGCAGGGGAAGGAAGAGAGGGTCACCTAAGTCCCTTCCAGTTAAATGTGATATGCAATTTTCTGAGACACAAAAGATTTTGAATGTGTGCGATCCATCACTGTGAACATGGACTGATTAATTCTTCAATAAAAAGCCCATTTCCCAGTCAGAGTATGGATTCCAACCACTCCCCAGTGGTTCTGCATGAGGTAAATGAATGCATCACGCATCACTGGAGCAAACAGCCAGGCAGATAGATTTGGGCTGCCATTCCATTATTTTTTTCCTTTGCAGAATTCCTTGACCTTCCTGGCTAAATACCAGTCTAGCAAAACAGCCCTCAAAACGTGCTTCTGGTGATGTCAAACAATGATGGCACCCATATTTAAGTCAAAGGAATTCAAATATTAGGGAGGTGGAGAGAAAGGGCCTATCTATCCACTCAATGAACAGAGATCCCAAAGGGAATATCGGTTGGAAGAGCCATGTCATATCAGTCAATTCTGTTTCTGGGCGTTTCTTTGAGGGGGAATATCTCCCCCAAGATGAATGTGAGTCTCAAGCAGGGGTTCTTAAATTTTTTGAACAATCTGGTTCAGTTCAAGGATGTCTTCTCAGAATAATATTTTTTCAATGTGGAGAGAAAATACACAGGATAACTAAGGAAGCCAGTTATCCTGAAATACTATTTATTATTAATTTTTTAAACCCAGTTTATGGATTCTATAGAACCTCCCCTTTATCAAGATTATCAGGATGTAGATATCTTTCTAGTCTCAGCATTTAGAACAGCACTAGTCCTCAAAAGGGGCACTAAGATATGACTATAGAACACAGAGTACTGAGCCTGGAGTCAGGAAGACTCAACTTACTAAGTTCCAAACCAACCTCAGATACTTCTTAACTGTGTGACCTGGGGAAAGTCACTCCACTCTGCCTCAGTTTCCTCACTGATAAAATGAACTGAAAAAGGAAAAGACAAATCACTCCAGTATCTTTGCCAAGAAAACTCCAAGTAGGGTCACAAAGAGAAGCATATGACTGAACATCAGAGGCTCCAAAATGCTTGTTGATTTGATTTGTGTTAGTCTATTAATCTGACTTGAACTGATAATGTTAATAAGAAGACAGCATTAGCTGGTCTTTCTGGTTTTCTTTGTCAGTTGGTGTTCCCTATCGTGTCCCTTTTGACTTCCTTGTGTCTTCTCTAGTTTTTTGGCAAAGAAGGAAGAAGAAACCATTATATGACAGTATGATTCTCTCTTGAGTATAATCACACTTAAGTGTGAAACCCTTTCAAGAAGAATTTTTTTAATCCCAATATTTCTGTTAACTCATAGTTGGGTTACAGTTCACTTAAGCCCCCAGATCATTTTCTTTTTTTTTTAATTTATTTTTATTAAAGATATTATTTGAGTTTTACAATTTTCCCCCAATCTTGCTTCCCTCCCCTACCCCCACCCCACAGATAGCACTCTGTCAGCCTTTACTTTGTTTCCATGTTGTACCTTGCTCCAAATTGGGTGTGATGAGAGAGAAATCATATCCTTAAAGAGAACAGAATTCTCAAGAGGTAACAAGATCAGACAATAAGATATCTGTTTTTTTTCCTAAATTAAAGGGAATAGTCCTTGCACTTTGTTCAAACTCCACAGCTCCTTATGTGGACACAGATGGCACTCTCCTTTGCAGACAGCCCAAAATTGTCCCTGATTGTTGCACTGATGGAATGAGCAAGTCCTTCAAGGTTGAACATCACTCCCATGTTGCTGTTAGGGTGTACAGTGTTTTTCTGGTTCTGCTCATCTCACTAAGCATCAGTTCATGCAAATCCCTCCAGGTTTCCCTGAAATCCCATCCCTCCTGGTTTCTAATAGAACAATAGTGTTCCATGACATACATATACCACAGTTTGCTAAGCCATTCCCCAATTGAAGGACATTTACTGGATTTCCAATTCTTTGCCACCACAAACAGGGCTGCTATAAATATTTTTGTACAAGTAATGTTTTTACCCTTTTTCCTCATCTCTTCAGGGTATAGACCCAGTAGTGGTATTGCTGGGTCAAAGGGTATGCACATTTTTGTTGCCCTTTGGGCATAGTTCCAAATAGTTCTCCAGAAGGGTTGGATGAGTTCACAGATCCACCAACAGTGTAATAGTGTCCCAGATTTCCCACAACTCCTTCCAACAATGATCATTATCCTTCCTGGTCATACTGGCCAATCTGAGAGGTGTGAGGTGGTACCTCAGAGAAGCTTTAATTTGCATTTCTCTAATAATTAATGATTTAGAGCATTTTTTTCATATGGCTATGGATTGCTTTGATCTCCTCATCTGTAAATTGCCTTTGCATATCCTTTGACCATTTGTCAATTGGGGAATGGCTTTTTGTTTTAAAAATATGACTCAGTTCTCTGTATATTTTAGAAATGAGTCCTTTGTCAGAATCATTAGTTGTAAAGATTGTTTCCCAATTTACTACATTTCTTTTGATCTTGATTACAATGGTTTTATCTGTGCAAAAGCTTTTTAATTTAATGTAAACGAAATCATCTAATTGGTTTTTGGTGATGTTCTCCAACTCTTCCTTAGTCATAAACTGTTCCCCTTTCCATAGATCTGACAGGTAGACTAGTCCTTGATCTTCTAATTTGCTTATATTATTGTTTTTTATGTCTAAGTCCTGTAACCATTTGGATCTTATCTTGGTAAAGGGTGTGAGGTTGGTCTAATCTAAGTTTCTTCCATACTAACTTCCAATTATCCCAGCAGTTTTTATCAAAGAGGGAGTTTTATCCCAATGGCCAGACTCCCCAGATCATTTTCACACAAACTATCCAGGTCCATTTCCCTTGAAGAGTAGAACTTTACATTAATCCCTTTTAAATTTCATGTTATTGACGAAATTTAAATTGATTGAATCAACTCCATCAGTCAGGCTGACCTGTGTAATGTATTTAGCTGTAAAATTAGTGCAACAAAGAAACAATCTCTTTCTTTTAGTTCAGATATTCGAGGAGTCTCTAAGATTGTGTATAACATGCTACATTAGACATGGGACAGCAACAATGGGTTTCCATGTGGGTCTGTTACACTCCTGTCTACGATGCCCCTTATATTAATCAGTCAACAAAAATTTAAAAAGTGTACAAAGAAGTCTCTGTCTTCAGGGAGCTAGCAATCTAATGGGAGAGATAACACATAAATAACTATACACAAACTATCTGTACAGGATATTAGGAAAATATTTCTTCATCTGCAAAGATTCTAAATGTCTTTTTGGGTCCCAAGTCAATGCTCTGATTTGTTTACTGAAGGATAAGCAGCCTAGAAGATGAGTTGGGTGAGTGGAAGAAGAATGCAACCATGAACAATCTCTAAGCCTCAACCTTCTCATCTGTAAAATGCAGAGGATCATACCTGTGGTCCATGATATTTTACTACAGTGGTCATTCTACTTTAATCTCTTCAATGGTGGCATATTAGCCCCTAAGTAAAGCTTGACTTTCTTTGACTATCATTCAAAGCTCTCCATAATTTAATACCGTCCTATTTTTCCAATCAATTCTATTAGGTAATGAATTTTTCCTCATTAGATCTCATATTTGAAATTTTCTTATGCAATTGCCTATTGTTGTTAGTCCTTTGTTCTCAAGGAGAACCAAAGACATGCTATTTTGTAGAATCCTGATCTGGGTATATTTTATTCCTCTCTGCAATTCTATAGGCTCTATTACTTTAAGTTCTGTGAGGACCCAGAATACACATTCCCTTAAACTCATTATTTTACCCAGAGTCTAGTGTGGATAAAGAAGACACTTAACAAATATTTGATGAATTAAACACAGAAAAATGTAAGAAACATTTCAGAGAAGTAAATTTTCAAATATGCAGAGTATTGTGATTTAAACTCATCCATATCTAGCTTAATTTGTGCATAATCAGAAAAATGCTAATGTGATATTAATAGCTTATGGAATTTTTTCCCCTGCTTCTTAGGATCTTGACTAGAAATTGGAAAGCAGTAAAAAGGAGCAAAAAATTGGTTAATTGGGCTCTCTTAGATCCTTAATAAATGATTTGGCTAAAATAAGAGTTGGGAGCCAAAATGGTGGAATACAGGTATTAACTGAGTTGAATTCTCTCAATATTCCTTTCCAAATACCTTTATTGTGGGCCTTATCAAATTCCAAAGTAGAAGAGACAACAAAAGGTCAGAGTGAGAGAGGGCCTCTATAGGAGGATGGTCCTACTGTTAGCCAGTCCCAGGGTGGGGTTTCACTACTGTTCAACAATGGTATTAAAGACCCTGCTGGTGGCTTGGGGGGTGGGGTGCAGCTACGCTATACATGTTGTTCACTTGTCTAAAGGACTGCTGGTTTTCAAGAGGGCAAGTTCTCCCTGATAGATTGCCCCAGGCTTGGAGTCTTATTGCAAGTCCCTGCAGTGAGGATGGCTGCTACAGTTCTTGCTCTCCTCCCATCCCAGTAAGACAGACCTTTCCTACTGGGCATGAGAACTGCCACTCTGCTCCTAGATCAATTCTGAGAATGTTTTCTAGTTGTTTAGAGGGGAATTTGGAAGGGCTTCAAAGGATTCCTTCCTCACTCTGGCATCTTGTTACCAAAGTTCACGAATGCTGATTCAAGTATAATTCTTCACTTTCTTCATTTTTCTTACTTTTTTAAAAATATAACTAATATATAAATGAACATATATATGCATATATATGTTTTTCAGGATTTTACATGTATAATAAATATCACATTTCTTTCCTTCACAATAGGTAGAAGGGAAAGAATTCAGAAAATCAAAAATTTAAAATACAAATGCTAACAATATACACCTATAGATTAGCTATAGAAAAGTAAAAATAATAAATGTTGGAAAAGATGTGGGAAAACTGGGACACTAATGCATTGTTGGATCCAATCATTGAAACTATGCCCAAAGAACAAACTGTGCATACTCTTTGATCCAACAATATCACTACTAGGTCTGTATCCCAAAGAGATCATTTAAAAAGGGAAAAGGATGGGGGCAGCTAGGTAGTGCAGTGGATAGAGCACCAACCCTCGAGTCAGGAGGACCTGAGTTCAAATTCGACCTCAGACACTTAATAATTACCTAGCTGTGTGGCCTTGGGCAAGCCACTTAACCCCACTGCCTTGCAAAAACCTAAAAAAAAAAAAAAGAATTACCTAGCTGTGTGGCCTTGGGCCAGTCATTTAACCCCATTGCCTTAAATAAATAATTAAAGAATTTTTAAAAGGGGGGAAAGGATGCATGTGTTCAAAAATATTTACAGCAGCTCTTTTTGTAGTGGCAAAGAACTGGAAACTGAGAATAGCTAAGCAAGTTGTGTGGTATAAGAATGTAATGAAATACTACTGTATATAGGATAAGAAGTGATGAGCAGACAGATTTCAGAAAAATCAGGGAAGATTTACATGAACTGATGTTAATGAAGTGAGCAGAAGCAGGAAAACATTGTACATAGTAATAGCAACACTGCATGATGATCAGCTATGACAGACAGTTTCATATCTCAGTAGGACAATGATCTGAGACAATTCCAAAAGACTTGTGATAGAAAATGCCATCCACAACCAGAGAAAGGACTTTGGAGTCTGATCAAAGTATACAGGTTTTCCTTTTAAAATTTTATTTATGTTTTTTCTTTCTCATGTTTTCCCCCTTTGATTCTAATTCTTCTTTCACAACATGACTAATATGGAAATATATTTAACATGATTATATATGTATTACCTATATCAGGTAAATTGCTTTTATGGGAGAGAGGTAGAAAAATGTAGAACTCAAAAACTTACAAAAACACAAATGTTGAAAACTATCTTTATATATAATTGGAAAAAACAGTATTATTAAAAAAAGAAGTTTTATTTAGTTACAAATCACTCTCGTGGCTAAATTCTGTGGCACTTGCCAGGAGAAGACTGGCAAGAGGTGGTTCCTAGTTGTTCTTTTTTTTTCCTTTTTCTGCCCCTGGTCCTTGAAATCAATCTGGGATTTGTTCCCCTACCCTACCCTACCCACCCCCTCTGTATATGACACAAAGGAAGTGAACCAGTACTAAACAGTCCTGTGGCCAAAACTATAAAGACCAGGCAAGGACAGAGCCCTAGAGCAAAACAGAAAAGGGTCCTTATATGTAAGACATCCTCCACCTCTCCTCTCAAGTCTGGGATGAAAAATGGGAACAAATCATGGTGGCTACCAGATGTGAAAAAATTTAGGAAGGAGAGAGAACCAAGAGGCCCTGGAGAGGTTCTAGTTCCCTATACCCTAAATATATTATTAACCACTCATTACATGGGTCAAGATTCATTCCAACTGAAAACCTGGCTTGGAAGCCTTCTGTGGATTCTAAGTTGGGTATTCTTAACCTGACTCCATGAACATTTTTTTAAACAGTATTTTGAGAGCTATATTTTAATAATCTTAAGTATCTTATTTTATAAATCTAAAAACATGATTCTGAAAAAGGGCTCCCAGAAACAATCTTTACAACTAATGTTTCTGACAAAAGATTCATTTATAAAATATACAGAGAACAGAGTCAAATTTAAAAAAAAAAAGCCATTCCCCAATCCCCAATTGACAAATGCTCAAAGGATATGCAAAGTCAATTTACACAGGAGGAGATCAAAGCAATACATAGTCATATGAAAAATTGCTCTAAATCATTACTTATTATAGAAATGAAATTAAAATTTCTCTGAGGTACCACCTCACACCTCTCAGACTGGCCAATATGACCAGAAAGGATAATGATCATTGCTGGAAGGGTTGTGGGAAATCTGGGACACTATTACACTGTTGGTGGAGCTGTGAACTCATCCAATCTTTCTGTAGAGCAATTTGGCACTATGCCCAAAGGGCAACAAAAATGTGCATGACCTTTGATCCCCACTACTGGGTCTAAACCCTGAAGAGATGATGAAAAAGGGTGAAAACATCACTTGTACAAAAATATTCATAGCAGCCCTGTTTATGGTGGCAAAGAATTGGAAATTAAGTAAATGTCCTTCAATTGGGGAATGGCTTAGCAAACTATGGTATATGTATGTCATGGAACACTACTGTTCTATTAGAAACCAGGAGGGATGGGAATTTAGGGAAGCCTGGAGGGATTTGCATGAAATGATCTTGAGTAAGATGAGCAGAAGCAGAAAAAACACTGTACACCCTAACAGCAACATGGGGGCGATGCTCAACCTTGATGGAGTAGCTCATTCCATCAGTGCAACAATCAGGGACAATTTGGGGCTGTCTGCAATGGAGAATACCATCTGTATCCAGAAAAGGAGCTGTGGAGTTTGAACAAAAACCAAGGACTATTATCTTTAATTTAGGAAAAAAAACTGATACCTTATTGTCTAATCTTGCTATCTCTTATACTATGTTTCTTCCTTAAGGATATGATTTCTCTCTCATCACATTCAAGTTGGTTCAATGTATACCATGGAAACAATGTAAAGACTGGCAAATTGCCTTCTGTGGGGGGTGGGGGGAGGGAAGTAAGATCAGGGGAAAAATCGTAAAACTCAAAATAAATAAAATCTTTAAAAAAAGAAAGAAAGAAAAAGGGCTCCTAGGCTTTACTAGACTGCCAAAAGTAAAGTAAGAAACCTCTGGACTGTTCTCTAAGGACTCTGAGTTTCTCTATTTGAAGATGACCATGGCCTTGGCCCTGGCCTTCACATGCTCTCTGTTCTAGCTGCACTGGCCTCTTGTCAAACAGTCCATTTCCTGCCTTTGTATAGGCAGCCCCTCCCCGCCATGCCATCCCTAAAATATACCCCCTTCGGATCTCTGCCAAGTCTTGGAATCCATGGCTCATTCTGTGGTTCAGTGGAGGCACCAACTCCTAGCCTTTATTAGATGCTAGTAATCCCTCTTCCCTCTTCAAATTATGTTATATTGATTTACTAATGTAAATGGTAGAGTGGGAAAAATCACTGGACTTGGAAATCATAGGACCAGAAATCAGAACCTGCATTTTTCCATTTACTGCATGTGAAACCTTGGGTAGTAAATTATATAACCTCTCTTAGGTCCCTAACTTCCTTATCGGCACAATGAAGTTCCTTCTGGCTTCAAATCTATGATGTATGACATATCCAACACTCTAGAATCTGAGTTATTGGAGGACAAGGAAACTTTTAGGTCCCATTTTTACATACCCTCTCCTTCCTTCACCATCAACTATTACTGGGTCTTGTAGTAGAGGAGTATGTAAATGATTATTGAACTGAACTGAATCGAATATCGTGGAGGAGTGAAATAAAATGTAACCCATCATTTCTCAGGAATGGATTTTCCTTCCCAAAGAAGTCTTGAAAATACTAATGGTCTGCTTTTACTCAGCCTGGAACTCAAGGATAACATCGTATTAGACATCTTCCTCCCCTACCAGCCTGTCTCAACCACCTCCTGATTTCACTCAGTAAATCAATACCTAGGAATTAGACTCATTGATTAGGTTAAGCCTTACCCTTCTAACTTTGCAATTTTCGCTTTAAAAATTCCATTTCCAACAGATTCTATTTTCATTCTGATTGATTCTTAATACTCTTCTAATTCTCATTTCTCTCTCTCTCTCTCTCTCTCTCTCTGGCAAGGCAATGGGGTTAAGTGACTTGCCCAAGGCCACACAGCTAGGTAATTATTAAATATCTGAGGCTGGATTTGAACTCAGGTACTCCTGACTCCAGGGTCAGTGCTCTATCCACTGCACCAACTAGCCACCCTTAATTCTCATTTCTCTTAAGTTTCATTCAATTAATTAGGCACATCACTTAAAAAAAACAAAATTGTCATTTGTGTCCCATTGCAAGCAAACTCTTTTGTTGATACTTTACTGGGAAAAGTCATAGCAGTTTCAGACAGCTTCCAGAAAGTCCAGAGAATCATTGGTCCTCCAGAAGTAGGACCTGTGTATCCTCTGAGTGCTCAGCTATCCATTGAGCAAAGGGAGGTCAGCAGGGAATATCCCTGAAGATCTGTTGAAGTGACCAACATGAAGGGATGGCTCATTAAGGTTAGCTGACTGAGAGCTAATAGGCTACTCCCAGAAATGGCAGACATCTGAAAAGTTGGCTTAAGGAACCATGCTTTGAATCTGCTTTTGTCCAACAACTTCCAGATTTCTCAACAATGCTCCCATTCCCAACCTGGAGGGAGTAAATCTCCATATCTCAAACATTTTCTATAAAGGAATGGTGATACATTGATTTCTGGGGGGTCTGTTTAGAATTAATGTACAAAACTGCCAGCAGCATTTATAAAGGGATTTAAATATTTATGATTTCTTTAAAGTTCTAAAGGCTCTGTCTTATTTGATTATAACAAGTACTTTGATCTATATAATGGGATGCAATGAAAACAACTGTTGCCTACTAACTGTGTTCCAAATTTAAATACAAGAACCTTATCCTATGCCCCTGTAACAGACTCACTGAAGGCGAAACCCAAAAGAAGGAGTGAAGTGAGGCTGAAAAGGATTTCCCAAACCAGAAAGGGTAGGATAATTATAAAGACAAAAAAGTCCTTTTAAACACATACATACATACAAGCCAAAAAAATGTCCTTGGGCAGACTAGCAAGTTGAAGAGTAACTTTCCCAAAAGGCAGGAGATAGGCAGGAGGCAATTAACTGCTGTGGATTTCCCTAGCTTGCAGAAGCCTCATTTCATGCTTGAGATACGCAATCACCCATAATAAGCTTGTAACTCTTCATCATTCTAATTAACTATCAAACTAAATTGTTGAGTTTTCTTCCCAGATTTTAGTAATGGATGAGCTGGATATTCATAATTAAATTAAGATACTTACAGGCATGGTACTTGTTATACCAACTTTGTAACTTTCTTAAAAAGAAAAATCATTTCTTATTCCATTTCCAACAGATTCTATTCTCATTCTGATCAATTCTTAATACTATTCTAATTCTCATTTCTCTTCGTTTCATTCAATTATATATATATAATATATATATATATATATATATATACATATATATTGCTTAAGGAAAGTTAGTGGAAACAAAGAGTTGACAGAATCCCCTTGAGTTAATAACTACTCCCTCTGACAATTTATTTCTCTCAAACTCAGTAATTACTGTATTGGAATCTGCAGCAAAAGTCAAAAGGGCAAACAACTTGTCATTTACAATCATACATTAAAAATCCACAAAGAAGGGTCCAAATGATCCTGGGACATCATCTAATTCAATTCCCCAATTCCAGAATTAGACTTAATTCTAACCTATGAAGGATTTGACTCAATTGAGAAAATACTTCTTAAACATCTAGAGGTGCCAGGCACAATGGTAGATACTGAGGATATAAAGAAAAAACAAAGATTCTGTGCTTTCAGGGAGTTTATGTTCAGTTGGGAAAAACACCCTGTGCATAGAAAAATAAAAAACAACATACATACATACATACCTAAATGTGTCTATACAGGCACACTCATATATACATATGTACATGTATGTGCAAGCATATATATATATATATATATATATATCTGTAATATACACATATATACAGCCATTTCTAGGGAAAGAAACATACAGGATGGTGAGGATATATTTGTCCTTCATTTTTTAAGATGACCACAAAATCAGAGAGGTGATACCATGACAAGCACATGAACTAGATTGGAGTGGGGCGGGGCTGTTCTAAGTCACCAGCCTCACTTTCTCCTCCACAGTCATCTGGGCTCAATGACCAGATATGAATCAGGTCAACTGGAGATGGCCCTGGATGAGGGTAATCAGGGTGAAGTGACTTGCCCAAGATCACACAGGTATTAAATGGCAAATATCTAAGGCTGGATTCAAACTCCTGTCCTCCTGACTCCATGGTCAGTGCTCTATCCACTGTGCCACCAAGAGAAGATGGCATTTGGGCCAAGTTAGAGGGAAGTCAAAGATCCCATGGGTCAGAGTTAATGGGCATTAGAAGGTAATTTAGGCAAAAGAACAGCCTGTGAAAAGACATAGTAATGGAAAACACAATGTCCTCCATAGAGACAACGAACTAAGACAGTTTAGTTAGAATGTATGGTGGGAGAGAGAGAGAGAGAGAGAGAGAGAGAGAGAGAGAGAGAGAGAGAGAGAGAGAGAGAGAGAGAGAGAGAGAGAGAGATGATAATCAGCCTAGAAAGTCTATGAAAAGGTTTAAATAGCAGAGAAATTTGCATTTTGTGCTAATGTTGGTGAGGACCCACCAAGGAGTAACATTGTCAGTCCTGTACTTTAGGGATTTCATTTGGACACTTGAGTGAAAGATGGACCAAAAAGGGGAAAGACTGGATGCAGGAGATTACTGCCATAATCTCACTGAGACATGATAAAGATCTAGCATAGGATGACAGTGGTTTTGGAGTGAGTAGATAGATGGGAGAAATGCATAGATTATGGTTGGTCCTTTCAAGTCTAATACTTATAATTGTAGACTTGCCCTGAGAGAGAGACTGTGCATAGCTCTTCCCCACTCATAGCCAATTTATACTCAAGTCAAGACATCACTGTTGTCATGTCATTGGTCCCATTTAAGAACAAAGGATGACAACATCAACAATAACAAGCCAGCAGCTTTCTTTCCTCATATACCTATCCTCCATATTTCTATCTTCCAAGATACTTCAGTTAAATCACAAAAAATTCTCATGCAATTTTCAACATTGGATTCTAACAGGGAGAGGATCACTAGTTAATGTTTTGACCCAAGTTTTTGTTTTGGAAAAGAAACATAAATATATTAAACATGGAACAATAGCTGGAAAATACCTAGGAACATTCTAAGATGTGAATTTACTTCATGCATATATTTGTATATCAGTAATACATCTTATGAGCTTGCTTTCCTGATACATCATTTTGGGAAGCCACAAATCACAACCCAAAAGTCTTCCCACTCTAGTCTCCTTATAGCTGAAGAAGAGACCATCATCTTTAGCAAAAAATGGAAAGGCTAAGCTTACCAAATCAAAGCCATGTTGGGAAATGGGCCTCCTGTATGAATCTGAGCTGACTCAGGCAGCCAATCCAGGTCTAGAATTTAGAGGACAGGTCTTAGAGGTCAGTTCTTCCAACTCCCTCATTTACAGATGAGAAAAAGGCCTAGAAAGATGAAGCGACCTATGCAAAATCAAATGGAGAATGAGAAGCTGAACTGCCATTTAAAGTCAAACCCTCTGACTTCTCTTGACCTTTGTTCCACTATTTGGAGAAATTGTTGACCCTATGGTCATGGGACCTACTGCTTATATAAGCATTCTGGGCCTCAGTCTTCCCACCTACAAAAAAGGAATAGGAGCTAGATGACCAGGAAGGTCCTTTCTGGCTCTAGATCCCAGGCCTGAATTGGCCATTCATCTAGGTCCAAATTCTAAAAGAAAATTAGTTTGTTTTTGTTTGACAAATAGAATTATGATCTTAGGATCCTCCTTTGGATCCCCTGAGGAGGTGACAGAATGAGTTACCCACTTTCCACTGACCATTAAGGACAGTGGCCTTAATCTTTCATTTCTGACAATAAGTAGACATCCATAACTTTGATTCCCCAAAGCCAAATGATGTATCTTCACATTAAAAATATAGAATAGATGTGTCTTTGGTAACTGCCAGTCAGTTATTTAGTTAACAAGAAGTGTCAATGTACCCAACACTGTATAAGAGGAAAGATAGTGCCTGTCCTCAGGGAGCTTACATTCTAATGAAGGAAGATGATCTCTAAAAAACTGGTAGGGGAAGGGAGGTGGCAAAAGACAAAGGTATCCAATGTCTGGGTTTAGTAGATGAAATCTTGATTAGAGTATGCCTAGAAATGAATGAGCTACAATTGGACTGAGCTTCCTTCTTCAATAGAAGTTCTGGTAGAGGTCATTGAATCAGAGAATAAAAGGCTAGTATAGATGGTACTTCTAATGTGTGAACTTCTGGGCTGGAAGATGAAGATCCCAGATGTTAGAGGAAGTCCAAGTGGAAGCACACCCTACCAAATGTCTCAGTCAGATTTGTTTCTGCCAATAACTTTTTCCCCTACTACTAAGGGAAACTTTTGACCCTACTAAATTATCTTTTAATTCATTTTTAATTAGCAACTTAGAAAGACTCTATAAAACACAAGTTATAGAAATTATTTTTAAAGAGGATAAGAACTTTACAGTGTTTCCAGGTTCTTAACTGCTGACTCTACATTAGAATTCTATTATGAGACTTATCCCACTAGGATAAGCATTTCTCAAATCCTATCTACCACTATGGAGATACCTCATTCTAGAGGGATTGGCTGAACAAATTGTGATATATGAATGTAATGAAATACTATTTTATCATAAGAAATTATGAAAGGAGGTGGAGCCAAGATGGAGAAGAGCCTCTCTTAGGTGCTCTCTCTATAATACTTAAAAAATAATAAAATTATGACTCCAACTAAATTTTTGAGAGACAGAACCCACAGAGGGATTCAGTGAGGCAGTTCTCCAGACCAAGGTAACCTGGAAAATAGTAGAAAGGCTCCGCTCCATGGGGTTAGAGGGGCAGCCAGCCACAGTGAAGGAACTTGAGCCTCCTGGAGGGAGCCCCAGGGTGCCTGGGAGCCATGGCTCATGGAAGTGGGGGCAGTTTCCTGACCTACACACCAGAGAGCACCAAGATCAATGGGGGGCCTCTGTCAGAGCAAGTGTGAAGCCCAGCCCTTGGAGCATTCAACAAGCACAGTGGCCATAGCAGCCCAGATCCAGGAAATGGAAGCAGGCAGAACTGGCAAGCAGGAGCCCCCAGGCACCTCAGTCTTGAGTACTCAGCCTACCAAAGGTAAGGGAGAGGAGAGAGACTTCCGAGGTCTGTCCTCTGTACCTATAACAGAACTCTGAAGCTCTGACCATATTCAGATCCTAATCACAGTCTAGGCCCCCCAAACAGAACAGCAGCCCCCCACCTCAGCCCAGTGGAAGCGGGGTGCATTTGTAGTCATTCACAGACCAGGAGGGAAGACAGATCTTCACACACTGAAATCCTTGGGGGGGGTGGGTCTCAATAATACTCAAAAGGTCAGGAAGCACTCTAAAACCAGGCACAGGCTGGGGAAATGAGTGAACAGAGAAAAAAGAGGAACACCATTGAGAAGTACATTGACTATGATTCCAAGAAGGATCAAAATACTCAATCTAAATATGAAGAAGTATGAGCTTCTACATCTAAAGACTCCAAAAAAATGGAAATTGGGTTCAGGCTATGACAGAGCTCAAAAAAGATTTTGAAAATTAAGTGAGGGAGATAGAAAAATTGGAAAAAGAAATGAGAGAGATGCAGGAAAAACCTGAGAAGTCAGCAGCTTAGTCAAGGAGATCCAAAAAAAATGCTGAAGAAAATAACATGTTAAAAACCAGCGTAAGTCAAATGGATAAAACAGTTCAAAAAGTTATTGAGGAGAAGAATGCTTTAAAAAGCAGAATTGGCCAGATGCAAAAAGAGATAAGAAAGCTCTCTGAGGAAAACAAATCCTTCAGATGTAGAATGGAGCTAAAGGAAGTTGTTGACTTTACGAGAAGTCAAGACACAATACTTCAACACCAAAAGAATGAAAAATTAGAAGAAAATGTGAAACATCTCATTGAAAAAACAACTGATCTATCTGGAGAACAGATTCAGAAAAGCTAATTTTAAAATTATTGGGATACCTGAAAGTCATGATCAGGAAAAGAGCCTTGACATCATTTTCAAAGAATTACTACAGGAAAACTGCCCAGATATCCTAGAAGCAGAGGGTAAAATAGAAATTGAGAGAATCCACGAATCTCCCCCAGAAAGAGATCCAAAAAAACAACTCCCAGGAATATTATAGCCAAGTTCCAGAACTACCAAGTCAAAGAGAAAATATTACAAGCAGCCAGAAGGACACAATTCAAATATTGTGGAGCTGCAGTCAGGATCACACAGGACTTAGCAGCAACTACTTTAAGGGCTTGTAGGGCTTGGAATATAATATTCTGGAAGGCAAAAGAGCTTGGAATGCAACCAAGAATCAACTATCCAGCAAAACTGAACATCCTCTTCCAGGGGAAAAGATGGACTTTCAATGAACCAGGGGAATTTCGATTGTTCCTGTTGAAACAACCAGAGCTGAAGAGAAAGTTTGATCTTCAAATACAGGACTCAGGTGAGGCACAGAAAGTGGAGGAGAAGGGGAAAATATAAGGGACTTAATGATGATGAACTGCATGTATTCCTGCATAGAAAAATGATACTGATAATACTCATATGAAACTTCTCATTTAATAGAGCAGGTAGAAGGAGCTTTTATAGATGAAGCAAAGGAGAGAGCTGAATTTGAAGATATAATATATTGTAAAAAATGGAGTCAATGGCTAAAGGAGAAATGTAATAGTAGTAAGAGAAAGGAGAGGTGAAATAGGATAAGATATTTCATAATAAGATTATTTTATTACAATAAGTTATTGCAAGGATATGGAAGGGGGAAGGAGAGGAGGAATGAGGGAACCTTCACTCTCATCAGAGGTGGCTTGGAGAGGAAATGGCATATATACTCAATGGGGTTTCAACATCTAAAGTAAAAATGAGAGAAGGGGGACAGGGGAAGGGGGGGGAATGTGAGTGATGGAGGAGAGGGTAGATCATGGAGGAGAGTAGTCAGATATAACACATTTTCTTTTTTACTTCTTGCAAAGAGCTGGGATTGGATGACCTGTCTGGGACCATAGGGCCAGGTGATTGCTGGGCCTAAGGGGTAGTATGTGGGCTCGGGGCCTCTTGGCCCCAGGGCTGGTGATCAGTCTGCTGTGCCACTCAGCTACCCTACAACACATTTAAGAAGATGGACAGAGTGAAAGGAGAGAGAAAATATAGTATATGGTAGTGGGGATGTATGAATAGAGGGAGTTGTGATCAGCAATGGAAACGGTGGAAAAATATGGAAGTAGCTTTTGTGATGGAATTATCATAAAGAATGTGATCCACCCACAACAGAGTTGGTGATGTTGGAACACAAACTGAAGCACATTTATTTTTATTTTTTTTTCTTTTTCCTTTACTTTATTGCTCATAAAGGTCTATATTTTTTGGGGGGAGGGGATATTATGTTTACTCTTAAACAAGAATATTTTAGTAATGTATAAAAAACATCATTTGTACAAAAATAAAACAAAATAAATATATTTTTAAAAAGAAATAATGAAAGGGAGAATTTCTTAGAAGCCCAGGAAGACTCATGAGAACTGATACAAAATGAAGTGAACAGAACCAGGAGAATGATTTTGACAGTAACAATAACTCCATAAAAAATAAACTACTTTGAAAAACTTAAGAGCCCTGATCAACATAATGATCAATCATGATTCCAGGAGTCCAATGATAAAGAATGATAGCTACCTCCTGATAAAGAAATGATGGATTAAAAATACAGAATTAGAACAAGAAACATGGTTTTGGACAGAGCCAATGCAAGAATTTGTTTTACAAGACTGTGCAAGTTATTACAAGGATTGTTTTTCTTTTTTCTTTGCCCAATAGGGTTGGGTCAAGAAGGTGGAAAAGAGAAAAGATTAAATCATGCTCATTAAAAATAAATAAAAAGAAACTTAATATAAAAAATAACCAAGTCTGACTGAAATCTCTGTTGCTCTTTTTACCACAGATAAGCCACCCCCTTTCTCCCACTGGAAATAAACTGAATTCACATATTTATCACACAGTTCCTCTGGGAAGATAAGCATGTTTTGGAAACCCCTTTTTCATACCATACCAAAAAAGGTGGTCATGGTTTTTACCTGGTAAAGAACAGCAGGAATTAACAAAATGAGACTGATCTTGGAGTAAGACACTTACTAGTTACTTAAGGTCTCTCTTGTACCTCAGTTTCCTCATCTATAAAATGAAGGAGTTGAATATGATGACCTTGAAGTCCCCATCAGAATTAAAGATAAGATCGTATAATGTAAGTAAAGTGCTGAGTTCTTACCATGATCCTCTAGTTCATATGTAGAGAGTCTGTCTGAAGCTGCCTCCTGACTTGGCTCCTGTCCTGAAGAGCCCTGGGAGATGACTGGATGAGAATGAGTCAGGGGCAGCACTGCTGGGGTCTCCTCTTCACTTGGCTCAGATTCAATCAAATGTCTTGAAGTCTGTTCATCAAATTCCTTGGGGAAACATGATGGTATTTAATTAGTAACTAATTTAAAAGAAAATATCAAGATTACAAGGTCACTCATTTTGTTCCTAGTCTAGGAAATTGCTTAGAAAAGAGCAGACAGTCCTACCCTCTTATGCTCCTTCCCATTGATAAAAGCATTTAAAAATATGAAATATTAAATTCCCAGGAAGCAAGATCATGTTGAGGAAAGAAAAATCAGAATTTGAGTTGGGAGGTCTGGAGTCCAGTGTAATAGCAACTCTCTCACAAACTAGCTCTATGACCTTCTATCAGTCTCAACCTCTCTGGACCTCAGTTTCTTTATGTTCAAAAGTAGGCTGTTGGACTAGATTTGTGTAAAGATGCCTTTCTACTCTAAAAATTCTGAACTGATATTTCCCTAAGTGAGAGCAATGTCATCCCAGAACTAATGAGAAACCCGAATACTTGGGGGGAAAATCAGATGGTTCAAATTTCTAGAAAGAAACCTGGCGTTCAAGGTATCAATTAGCATTTCAAATAATTAAGATGGTTCTTGCAATGAGTCTGGGGCTAGTGCTGAATTGACCTATTTTCTTTTGGCAAACGGTTGAAACACACACACACACACACACACACACACACACACAGACATATAAAAGCTGTCATGGGGAGATACTCTAAGAGTTTCTCCTTACTAAAAGCAGAAGGGAAAGTTCAAACCAATCTTCTTAAATTAATAAATAAACTGCCCTAGCGCCCTGGACAGGGTTGGCATTTGGGAGATGGCAGTCACGCGGCTTTCTAAAAGGTGTGCGTGCTGTGTGTCCTGAATTGTTTTGAGATGCAAGGGAGACCAGCAGGTCCCAAATTTCAAAGGTTCAAAGCTGCTCCAAGAATAGTTTTAAGAACAAAGGGAGATGCTGTAATGCCCCAAAAACAGGGGTTTTCACATTTCAGAGAGCATTTCTGTTCCCTGGGAAAGGGTACCTGAAAGTCTCTGGTCTTACAAACCAATATGGGGGTGACTGCAAACACTCTTGGCATCATGGAAGGAACCGTCATCACTAGCCTTGTTCCATTTGCTCCCCCTTTGCAAGAAGCAGGAGGGACTTGATTTAATCTTTCCATCTCATTTCATCCCATCTGTGGCCCTGAGATGTACAATATCAACAAATCATTCTTGATGTGTTACATACCTCAAATGGAGACATGATTATGGTCTGTGCTCATATT
Organism: Macrotis lagotis; assembly: GCF_037893015.1. Taxonomy (NCBI): domain Eukaryota; kingdom Metazoa; phylum Chordata; class Mammalia; order Peramelemorphia; family Peramelidae; genus Macrotis; species Macrotis lagotis. The sequence goes on along the minus strand of NC_133664.1, from coordinate 39,056,976 downwards.
TATGGGGAAAAGCTGGATGTATCTGTCTCTGTCTTGGAAAGACTTAGTTATTTCCATGTTTTTTTCTTCCATCTTTCTTTCTTTCTTTCTTTCTTTCTTTCTTTCTTTCTTTCTTTCTTTCTTTCTTTCTTTCTTTCTTTCTTTCTTTCATCTTAATGGTGTCTAGCACCTAATAATTGATTGATAAATGCTCACAGATCCACTTATCTGAATATTATACCTATAGGGGAGTTTGTTCTTTGACTTGATTGGATAGCAGGATTGCAGTCTTTGAACTGTCTCTCCTTTCTGGAACATGTCCATTGGCTACATGCTTGAGAAGATTGGAGGTAAAACAGGCATTGGCCGTGATTTGGATGGCCCAAGCCAGAATGGATCAGAGCCAATACTTTGTTCCTGACCTAGAGAGGGGATGGGGTCAGTTTAGATAGTGTTTTAATTAAGGTTCACAAGGTGCTTGACATATCCCAGGTCTCTATAAAGCTCTAAGTTGCACTAAGATTTTTAAGACTCCATCATCTGATCCTCAGAACAAGTTTGTTTGATAGGTAATTTATATACCATAATTTTATAGATGAGGAAATTGAAGCTGAGAGAGGTTAATGACTTGCCCAGGGTCACATAGCTAATAAGTGTCTGACACAGCAATCTCGAAGGATCTATTTTCTTCCAACCTTGAGAATCTGTGATTGTGACTCTTCTTAGCTGTGAGAAAACTAGTGATTTGCCCAAGTCCTGCTAGGTAATAATTCTTTGTATTCTTTTTGACAAGGGACTACTACCTGGGTAGAAGAGGGAGGAAGAATATATTTGGAAGAGAGGTGATGTAAAAATAAAAGATATTTATAAAAATGTAATATTAAAGGAAGAAAAGAATGTTCCCTCCTAAAGGAGGTGAGAACAGAGCCAGGAAGACCAGAGCTAAAAGATTCTCTGGACCTGGCCATGCTTCAGCAATACCTGTTCCCTAATTATCTCAATCTCCTAAAAATACAATCCTGTGTTTGGTTCAATCCTGTGTTAGTATTTGAAAGCCCAGCCCAAGGTGAGCAGAACCTGTTAGCCAAAGTCAAAGGGTTGGCATCAAGGCATCAGAAACATCCCCTTGAGGATAGAGCTGCCCCTTGGAGCCTGGCTCTGAGAGCCCTTGCCAACAGCCATCCATGAGCAAGTTCCTCTCATTAAACAGGCTCAAGCGCCCTCTCTTCTCAAGCACTAGCTCCCTCAGGGCTTCTGCTTTTGAAATAAAATAAGATAAAATACAAAACAAAAATCTGTTTTGTCTTTTTAAATCACTGTCTGGACTGGCAGAAAGGAGCCCCAAAGGAATACTAAGAAATGAAACGACATCCTCTCCTCCCCCTTCTTCTCTTCCTTCCTTATCTTACTTTCTTTCATTCTCTCTCCTCTGATTGCAACATTTTTCCTTTTTTATTGCAATGTTTCTTCTTACTTCTCTCTCAAATTGTGTCTTTTCAAGGGAGGTAAAAACCCTTTGGTCTGAGTACAATGAATCTGACTTCTTATTTCCTCTCACCTTTGTTCTCTGAATATCATTAAATGGACCTTATATCTTCTATTTTATTTAACATGCTACTTCCTGGTCTGGTTTCTGTCCTAGAAAGAATAACGGAATTTTTCCTTTGTGTTAGCTCTCTTTTGCGTCTGTCCCTATTAATTTTTATTTGTCATCTTCATTGTTCTTGTTTTTCCTAAACAAACCACAAGAAAGTCTGCTGCCTCTTGGTCTTCTAGGGCCTAATCTTGGGGTTCTTAATCCTTTTTATGTGTTACAGACCCCTTTGACAGTCTGGTAAAAAGCTAGAGACTCTTCACAATGTTTTTAAAAGTATAAATAAAACACATAGAATTACAAAGAAAACAGAGGTTAGCAGAAATAAAGGAGCAATGTTGGGGGAGGGGAAATTCCCATACAGTTTTACATCCCCCTAAAATCTTTCCATGGCCCTCTTGGGGTTCTGTCATCTACACATATTATATCTTAAAGCCCCGTTTCCTTCAAGTTATTGGCTAGAAGTCAGTCTCTGGTTCTGTTAGCAATGACTTGTTCTATTCAATCATATATACAGGTAGCTGCAGTAACAGAATCCAGCTCCCTACAATTTGGACCCATCCAGAAGGAGGCCAAGAATGGGAAAGAAACAGAGAGCATCTCCAGTTTCACAGAAACCATTCGAGAAAGCATGCAGGCTCTATTCACTCCCTGGGACCTCCTTCCAAGCCCTTGATCTTATTTTAGATAGAATTTGAAGGAATTCTAAACACATTATAGATTAAAAGTAGCAAAGTGGAAGTGAGAAAAGGGATTGCTGTAGGCAGCCGAGAGAGAGAGAGAGAGAGAGAGAGAGAGAGAGAGAGAGAGAGAGACAACCTATAAAGGAGGAGGTGCAAGTCACAAAGCACAGCAGGCCTAGAACTTCAACTAGCCCTGAAGTCATCATTATTATATAGCACAGGGCAACAACTAGTGTCTGTGGTGATGAAGTAAATGGAGGTCCATAGAAGATGGAGGGAGGGAGGGAGGCAGACAGAGAGGGAGAGAGGGAGAAAGAAAGAGAGGGAGAGAGAAAGAAAGGAAGAAAGAAGGAAGGAAGGAAGGAAGGAAGGAAGGAAGGAAGGAAGGAAGGAAGGAAGGAAGGAAGGAAGGAAGGAAGGAAGGAAGAAAAAAGAAAGAAAGAAAGAGAGAGAGAGAAACAGGGAAGGAGGGAAGAAAGGAAAGTAGATAGGAAGGATAGAGGATGGAGAAAGGGAGAGAGGAAGGAACGTAGAAAAAGAGAGAAAGAAAAAAGTTGTTATTATTACTGTTTGCCATTTGTTCTCAAAAAGGATGAAGACATCAAGGATGCCATGGCATACAAGTGAATTGGCTTTAAGTGAGAGAGGGCTGTGCAGAGAGAGACAGCAGCCTCACTTTCTCACCTGGAGCCAGAGACAGATAGAGGTAAATAGATGGGTGACAGATACACTGAAAGACAGACAGAAATATAAAGATATGCATACATGCTCACATATATGTTCATATCTGACAGTGGTAGGCACTGATATCTTAGAAATCCTTTCTCCTAAATAATGATACCAGAAAACAAAAAGAACACAGAAATAAAGATAAATACGGGGCTAAGAGAATAAAATAAATGACCAGCCTCATCACTGTTTAAGATTATCGCATTAAATGCATTTTTAGATACCGCAGAGTTACTTTAAGAATAAAGTATGAAGTAGTTTATTAGATCCTTTAAAGCAAATATTTCTGTCTTTGCGTTTCATTTTCCAATCTCAAGAAATGTGTCTGCTTGTGTCTTTGTCTTGTCCTGGTCAGTTAGGAATAAATTGCTCCACCCTTTCCCCTAGAGCTGTTGGTGGGGGGGCGGGGGGGATGCAGCTAAAGACCACTAGCATAACTCATAAAGATTCATGAGCATCTCCCCTAACTTGAAAGGAAACCCAGCAATTCCTGTTGGAATTATCTGACTTGCTCATGATGGGAAAGGAGAATCCACTCCTTTGTTTTTTCTGCCCTGATATGAAACCCCACTGACCCCTAAGATCTGCTGACTATCCAGAAGCCATGGCAGACCATTTAGGGCTGGATGCTGGGGATTCAGCTCAGTGTTCTTGTGTCTCCATGCCTCTGAACTGGGCCAAAGCAGGAGGGAGGCAGAGAGACATTATTCCTTGTGTATGAACTCATAATTGTTTACAGCAGTTGAAGAGAGACCATGGGGAGCAGAGAGCACCACACTCTACCTTGGAATGAAAGAACAAGAGATGCTGGTGATCATCTGAGGCATAGTCTGACTTTTCAGAATATGGAGATTAAGATCCCTGGTCAGTCAAGGCAAGATGAAGGGCTTGTGACTTCGTTGAATTTCCCCTTATTAGAATGCTGGTTCTCAGAAGGATGGGAGACAGAGCAACTCTCTGTCCTTACCCCAAAACGCTGCCTGTGATTCTAACACTGGCCCTAACCATGATATAGGATCCCTCCCTGATCAGAAATGGGCTTACCCCCAGCAGAATCAGAACATGGGTAAGACTCAGAGAAGGTGAATATGCCTCCCAAGGGAAGGGGAGATCCTGGCAGACTGGGGGGGGGGGGGGGGGGATTTAAGACTTAGGCCAGTTTCAAAGGGCCTCCAAGGTAGATAAATACATGCAAGTGTTACTTTTTACCAAAAGTCTTTTTTTAATTGTACTTTGATCCCTCTTTTTACAGATGAGGAAACTGAGGCTGAGTGGTTAAAACCAGGGTCACCCAGCTAGACGAAATCAGAGGCCAGTTTTGAACCTATATCTTTCTTGCTTCAAATCTACCACTTTATCCAGATTATAATAAATCTGTGGCAGCAGAGATAAACTCTGGCAGTTCTGCCAAGCCAGAAGGGCTTCAAAAACAGACTCAGTAAAGGACCATCTGGTCAGATGTCCAAGGACTCATGGCCTACATTCAGAAGGGTCATCCAATGAGATGTTGGCAGAAAAGTCTTTAAAGTAGTGCCCAGCACATCCTGGGCACATCAATGCTTATTCCCTTTCCTTTAACCAACTAGAGGTCTGGGAGGTATGGATGTTTTCTCCAGTGCAACCCCCAATGATCATCTCTCAGGCAGCAGGAGAGCTGCATCAAGACATCCTAGACCATTGCTTGAAGGACATATGGGGAGGGGGGATGCAGCATGTTGGGGGCAAGTAATACAATGGAGAGAGCCAGACCTTTAGACAGGAAGAGCTGTGTTCAAATCCAACATCAGACACTAGCTGTGTGATCCTGGGCAAGTCATTTAACCCAAGTCTGCCTCAGGTTTCTCATCCATAAAATGGGGAAAATAGCAACACCTACCTCCTGTGTGAGGATAAAATAAAATAAAATGAGATGACATTTGCAAATTGCCAAATTGCTATATAAATACTATCAATTGGAAAATATGGAACACAGTACAGCAGGGAGAAAAACCAAACAAGCAAAACAAAAATCCCCATAATTGTGAAATCAGAGAATTTGGGTTTAAATCTTGCTTCTGGCCCTTGCTAGCTGTAACTTCCCAGGGCCTCAGTTTCCTCATCTGTAATATGAGGGGGATGTATGAGATGATCCCTATGATCCCTTGCAGTTCAGCATCCTTAGTCCTGTGATGCTGTCTAGGAGAGATACGCCCTTACAAATATGTAATTCTGAGTTTCCAGACTATGAGGAATTTACATAGATTAATATGATTCTACTCCCTGGCAAGCCACAACAGGTGGTGAGCCAGTCACCAATCACAGGTAACTCAGAGGTTGAAGGTGAACCAAGAACAGACATGAGATGTTGACTGAAAATCCAAGAAGACTCACAGGCAGCACATCTACACTCAACCGCGGAACATGCCGAGATCGCCGTTCTTGCATTCGCTTGGTCGTCTCCTCATACTTTTCTTCAGCCAACTTTCTGCAAATCCAAGGGTGTGTCCACAGATGTAAGTACAGTACACAGAGGTAAAAAAATTACACTCGCATCACACCAAGTCTGTTTGTATCAGCACATTGTGCTTCAAACTCTGGGGGAAATTCTCCTCATAAACACACATACATACACATTCATATACACACTGACACATACATAACCTACATACACACAATCATGCACACATATACTCACGTACACACTCTCACACTCATACTTACACACATACATTTTTACACTGTGCTTCCAAAAGATACTGACAAAAAAATGTCTGGCTATTTCTATAGGTTTTCAAATCCAAATTCTCATACCATAATATAATAATCTTTGTAAAGATGAAGAACAAAAAGCAAACTGTTTTTTCCCTTTGAATAAAGTCATTTCCATTTTCTTCTTTCTTTTTTCCTTTTTTTTTTTTTTGAGGGGAGAGGTATTTTTGGTAAGATTAGGAAATACAGCCTTCACTCAATAATCCAGGTCTGCCAGGATGAGGGGCCAGAATAAAGGAACCTGACAGGTCCCTCCTAACCCCCATGGGGGCGGTGGCAGCTCCCTCTTTCTCAATCACTTTACTGAGGAGAATGTCCAAGAGTGAAAGGGGTGGGAATGAGTTTCCTTCCTTTTCTTTGCATTGCCAGAGGGGATAAATGGCAAGGAAGCAGCCTGGGAAGGCTGAAGTTGAGGAATGAGATAATCCACAAACCTCCAGGAGAGTCCCAGGCCATTCTGAGATAGAACTTTCCCTGACATCACTGCCTCCAAACTGGATGAACTCTCAGCATGGCCTGAACATGCATCTTTTCCCCTTTTTCTTCCTCATCTTGCTTAAATGAATCATTTTATATAAATAAGCTCGTCTCTGGGAAGATGAGTTGTGCTATTTTCACACCCCAGAACACATGGTAGGTGACAACTTCCCCTAGGGCTCTAGTATGCATTATAGGAAAGCCCCAAGGAATTCCAAAAAGTGGCAGATGAACATTCTATTCATCCCTCCACAATTTCCTCATCTCTTGCTAGTAAATGGTACAAAGGAGTCAGTTTTAATGTAACTTCTTGATTCTTTAAGGTCAGTTAAGTGGCCTAAAAAATTCAGATTCAGTCTCAGATATTTGCCGGCTTTTGTGACCCTGAGAAAGTCCCTTTACCTCTCTTTGCCTCAGTTTACTCCTCTCTAAGGTGGGGATAATAACAACACTTACCTCCCAGGGTTGATGTGAGATTAGAAATGTGAGCTTTTGGGATTATAATTATTGTTACATTTAGAGTCATAACTAAAAATCTTAGCACTTAGAGCCAATTTATCTAGAGGGAGGAGAGTGGCCAGGCCAGCAAGTCCTGGAAAAAAATAACCTGACTCCAAGTAAAATGCCAGGAGAGGGCATGGATTATACCCTCCAACCCACCCTGACCTCTGATAGTCCTTGACCCCACCCCTTTCACAGCCTTTTCCCCCAATATTATAGGGATATAGTTCTTTCAGAAAAAGGGAAGCCCCTCACTTCTCCCTTCTCCATAGTCTACCAGACCATGACTGGGCTCCCTTTGATTTTCCTGGGGTCAGCCTTCCCTGCAACCCAAGGAAAGGTATAAGCTGGGGACCCCGAGACAAAAAAAAAGGAAGTCTTATAACACCTACAGGTTACTACTTACTCAAAGTAATAGGGGAGGCCTGCTGTTAGACTCTATTATACTAATTTCTAGTTTGAATTACGGAAGATGTCAAAAGGCATCTTACTGAAGCTTCTTTTCTTTCTCATCAGCAGCATGGAGCTTCCTCAGTCTCATTCTTTCTCTCGGAGTCATTTTTTGTACTTCAGACAGCTCCCGCAGGGTTTGTAGATGGATCTTTCTCTGCCTACAAATAATAAAAGGCCCCCACAATATACCCACATTCTCATGTCAAACGAGGTAGAAGAAAATAAACAAATATTTTACATTAGCATCATTATATTACAGAGAGGAACCTCTCTAGAAACATCAAGGTAAAAACCATGGAGTTAGGTAATGAGCCAACTAGGATGGCAGCTAATAAGTAATCATTTTCAAATTATATAGTTTGCTTTTAAATAAAAGTCGAAACTATCCAAATACCTGCTCATTTTGTTGTTAATGCCTGGGTAGCTTGGAGCCTCCTCAGTCAACAGCAAAACACACTGGTGTGCCCTAGTAGTTACACTTTTAGAGACTGGGTTGTTCGTTATCATAAGGTATCAAGGAATTCTAATGAACTCCTTATACTCAGTTTGAAACATATTAGGCACTTGCTATGGGGAGAGGTTAGATGAGAATAATCAGGTCTCTATTTTGATGTGGGTGTTTTATGTTTGTTGACATAAAGCAGCTATCCACAGGGAAGGGGAACGACTGATTTATAGGAACACAGTATGTGACTGACTGAATGAATCCACTTAAGGTAGGATCTTTTCTCATGGGATGTGTGTTCAGGGCTTGTGTCTAACTCTTTAGGACCCCATTTAGGGTTTTCTAGACAAAGATACTGGAGTGGTTTACCACTTCCTTCTCCAGACCATTTTAGAGATGAGGAAACTGAGGCAAGCAGGATGAAGTGACTTGCCCAGGGTCACACAGCTAGTAGGCATCTGAGGCCAGATTTGAACTCAGCTTGGTGTTCTAGTCACTGTTACACCTAGCTACTCCATATCCTTAGGAACATCTCTTATTATTAAAGAATGAACATTATGGGGAAAACCTAAAAAGGAAAGTTGAGGGGATACAAAGAGTGGTTGGAGAAAGGATACCCCAATCATAAGACTATTCCTTCCCATTACAACTCTCAATCTTAAAAGGTGGCTGACATAAGTTTTGCATTCAAATTTCCTCGGGATTTTCATTTCCCCCCCAATACCTGGGTCCTGATTACAGAGATCCTGCCTTTTTTTTTTACCAATAAAGGACTGATCAATATCTCCCTGTTGAGGTTGACAAAGGAAGATGGTTTTCATGGCAGCTCAGGGAAAACCAGGTTCTAGAATATGAAGGAAAATTGGGGGCTGGCAAATGACATTATGGAGAACTGGATTTGGAGTCAAAAGACTTGACTCCATTCCTTGTTCCAAGGATGGCTTCTCCAGACCTCAGTTTTTCATCTGCAAAATAGGGAGTTGAAAGAGATCTCTCTGATTCATTCCAATTACTTATGTATGAGTAGAGATTGTTTCTAGAGCAGACCAAGATGAGGGCTGGTGCCAGGGAGGACTTGATAATCCAGGGTTGGATTTGATGGCCTGTGAGGGTCATCACACCTCTAGATTGATGATCCTGTAATCAAAGGGAGCTTAACCTGGTATCCATAAATCTGCTTTTGGGGGTTTTTTATATATTTTATTTTTCCCCAGTTACATGTTAAAACAATGTTTTTAACATCTTTAAAAAAGTTGAGTTAAAATCCCATATATATATATATATATGTATATATATATATGTATATATACATATATATATATATTTTTTTTAAATATTTTTAGGGGGGTCAGAGCCAAGATGGAGACAAGAAGGAATCAAGTCTTAGGAGCTCTCTGATAAAATTCATCAGCTAAGGACTCTAACTAAACTTTCGAGAGACAGAACCCACAAAGGGACCCAGTGAGGCAGTTCTCCTACTCAAGGTAACCTGGAAAAGAGCAGAAAGGCTCTGCTCCCCAGGGTCGGAGGGGTGGCCCACCAGAGCCAAAGAACTTTAGCCTCCTGGAGGCAGCCCCAGGGCGCTGGGAGTCTCAGCTCACAGCAGCGGGGGAGTCTCCTGAGCTGCACCCCCGGGGAGCACCGGCACAAAGTGGGGGAATAGCGGGGGACCTCTGCCAGAGCGAGCATGTGGAGCCCAGCCCTCAGGGCACACAGCAAGCAGCTTGGTCTTTCCCCAGCCCTGATCCAGGAAACAGAAGCAGGAGAGCCAGTAAGCAGGAGCCCCCAGGGCATGAGCCCATTGAGCAGATGGAGGGGAGTGAAGAGAGAAAGACTGCCCAGCTCTGTCCTCTGCCCCTGGAACAGGGCTCCAGGGCTCTGACCACATTCAGATCCTGATCACAGTCTAGGCCCCCCCATAGAACAACAGGGCCCCCCCACCTCAGCCCCGTGGCAAAGGGAGGTGCTTATGGTCATTCACAGACCAGAAGGGAGGACAGAGCCTCACACATTGAGACCCTTGTGGGGGTGTCCCAAAAGCTCAGGAAGCACCCCAAAATCAGGCCCAGGCTGGGAAAATGAGCAAGCAGAGAAACAAAAGGAAGACTACTGAGAAATATTTTGCTCTTGAGCCCAAGAAGGATCAAAATACTCAGTCTGAAGATGAGGAAGCACAAGTTCCTGCATCTAAAGACTCCAAGAAAAACAGAAATTGGGCTCAGGCTATGACAGAGCTCAAAAAAGACTTTGAAAATCAAATGAGGGAGTTGGAAGAAAAACTGGGAAAAGAAAGGAGAGAGATGCAGGAAAAACATGAAAATGAAGTCAGCAGCTTAGTCAAGGAAATCCAAAAAAATGCTGAAGAAAATAGCATGCTAAAAAACAGCTTAGGTCAAATGGATAAAACAGTTCAAAAAGTTATTGAGGAGAAGAATGCTTTAAAAAGCAAAATTGGCCAGATGGAAAAAGAGATAAGAAAACTCTCTGAGGAGAACAAATCCTTCAGACAAAGAATAGAATTCAGGGAGATTGATGAATTTAACAGAAATCAGGAATCAATACTTCAAAACAAAAAAAATGAAAAATTAGAAGAAAATGTGAAATACCTCACTGAAAAAAAAAAACTGATATGGAAAGCAGACTTAGGAAAGATAATTTAAAAATTATTGGAATACCTGAAAGTCATGATCAGGAAAAGAGCCTTGACAGCATTTTCAAAGAATTACTACAGGAAAATTGCCCTGATATTCTAGAAGCAGAAGGCAAAATAGAAATGGAGAGAATCCACCGATCCCCCCGAGAAAGAGATCCCAAAAAACCAACCCCTAGGAATATTATGGCCAAGTTCCAGAACTCCCAAGTCAAAGAGAAAATATTACAAGCAGCCAGAAGGACACAGTTCAAATATCGTGGAGCTGCAGTCAGGATCACACAGGACTTAGCAGCAGCTACATTGGAAGCTCCTAGGGCTTGGAATACAATATACCGGAAGGCAAAAGAGCTTAGAATGCAGCCAAGAATGAACTACCCAGCAAGGCTGAATGTCCTCTTCCAGGGAAAAAGATGGACTTTCAATGAACCAGGGGAATTTCAAATGTTCCTTTTGGAATGGCCAGAGCTGAACAGAAAGTTTGATCTTCAGATGCAGGACTCAGGTGAAGCATGGAGATTGGAGGAGAGGGGGGAAATATGAGGGACTTGATGAGGATGAACTGCATGTATTCCTGCATAGAAAAATGACACTGATAATACTCATATGAACCTTCTCAGTTAATAGAGCAGGTAGAGAGAGCTTTTATAGTTGAAGCACAGGAGAAAGCTGAATTCGAAGATAAAATATGGTGTAAAAATGGAGTCAATACAAAAAAAGGGAAATGGAATGGGAGAAAGAAAAAGGAGAGGGGGAATAGTCCAAGATATTTCACATAAGATTTTTTTTATTACAATGAGCTATTGCAATGATATGGAAGTGGGGAGGCAAGGGGGAATGAGGGAACCTTTGCTCTCATCAGAGATGGCTAGGAGAGGAAACAGCAAATATACTCAATGGGGTATAGACATCTGGAGTAAGAAGGGGGGGACAGGGGGAAGGGGGGCTGTGAATAAAGGAGGAGAGGATGGACCATGGAGGGAGAGTGGCCAGATATAACACATTTTCTTTCTTATTTCTTGCAAGGGGCTGGGATTGGATGGCCTGCCCAGGACCACAGGGCCAGGTGGATTCTGGGCCTAAGGGGTGGTAGGGGGCTCAGGGCCTCTTGGCCCCAGGACCAGGGATCTGTCTGCTGCGCCACTCAGCAACCCTACAGCAGAGTCAGAGTGAAAGGAGAGAGAAAATAGAGTACATGGTAGTGGAGAAATAAGAAAGGAGGGAGTTGCGATCAGCAATGGCAACAGTGGAAAAATATGGAAATAACTTTTGTGATGGACTTAACATAAAGAATGTGATCCACCCATGACAGAGTTGTTGGTGTTGGAACAAAGACTCAAGCACATTTGTTGTTATTATTATTTGGGGGAGGGTGCAGGGCAAGTGGGGCTGGGTGGCCTGCCTGGGGCCACATAGCGGGTGATCTTTGGGTGTCTGGGGCCAGATTTGGACCCAGGTGCTTCTGGCTCAAGGGCCAATGCTCTGTCCACCACCCAGCTGCCCCTACTATTATTACTATTTTGTTTTATTTTGGGTCTTTTTTTTTCTTTCTTTTTTTTGTTTTTTTGCAGGGCAGTGGGGATCGGGTGGCTTGCATGTCACACGGCTGGGTGATTGTTGGGTTTACAAGACTGGATATGGACTCGGGTGCTCGTGGCTCCAGGGCTGGTGCTTCATCCATTGCGCCACCTGGCCATACCTACAATTATTACTATTATTTTTTTATTTTAATTTTTTTCTCTCCCCTTTACTTTTTTCATCCAAGCAAGTCTATCTATATTCATGGGGGAGGAGGGGTATTTTGTTTACTTGTAAACAAGAATATTTTATTAATTAATATTTTATTAATTAATTATATTAATATTTAATATTTTATTAATATTTTATTAATTTTATTAATTATTAAAAAACCATTTGTACAAAATGAGAATAAAAAATAAATTTAAAAAAATATTTTTAAAACTATGTTTCAATATAATTAATTTTCTTTTAATCTTTTATTTTTGGCATTCTGAGAAGTGATTCAGTCTGCACTAGATGGTCAGAGGGGTCCAATAGAACAATAAAGATTAATCACCCCTGCTACAATCCTGTTATTCCAAGAGCTGATGACCTCTAAAGTACCTTCCAAGTCTCAGTTCACAGTCTCTAATAATCAAACTAACTTCAGGTTTTAGTAGGTCTGTGGGAAAGATATTTGAGGTCAGCAAGTCTTGAATTTTATGTCTGCACAGAAAGATGGTTACATTCACCCTAGACTGACCTCAGTCTCTAGAACTAAATACTCCTTAGGACCTTTGGTCCATTATGATTTTCTCCAAGGTGGACCCAAGAAAGTAGGGTTCTACCTTAGGCTGCTTAGAATTACTTTCATGTGAATAGAAATTCTTTAAATTTCTATCTAAATGGGTCTTCTTTCCTGACTTTCCTCACATGTGCTCCAATACATTTTCAAATCTCTAGAGGTCTCGGGAATGAAATGCAAGAATTCTACCTTAGCAGATGGGGAGACCAAAGATTAGAGAATTAAAGAAGGACAAGACAACTAACTCAAGGTCCATGGAGAAAGCATTCCTGTGGACAGTGTATTGAAGTAAGCAACCTTTGAAAAAAAATCTATTGGTGTCCTAAAATTCACATTTACACCACCACCACCTGGAAAGCAACACTCAACCTAGAAATGGAAGTTATTAGGATCTTGGGTTTCTTTCCCCTAGAAGTCAACAGATAGCTATTTTATATTATAATATCATATATTGTAATATGATATTATAATATCATATAAAGACAATAGAGAAAAAAGAAAATTTAAAAAAGGTCTTCACAGCTCTAACAGATTTGAGAGGAAAGAATAAAATGAAATTTGGGAACTTCTTTTAGATTTGATTTGTCTAAGCCATCCTGTTCCTAGAATATGAATATCATCAAATAGATTTATCTCTGGAGAAGTCCTAAAAACATCCCCTCAGATGGGTAAAGGTATCAAAATACAATTCCATAGCTATCCTTATTGTAAGGACAAGAAAGTTAAATCCATGTCACCTTAAGGGAAGTCACTGGGAAATGTGGTCTGATGCTCAGACAATAGACATTAGTCTAGAAAGCTACACTTTTCAGTTTGTACATAAAAGCAATGAGTCCAAGGGACTGAAACTGAATCAATTATTCAGATAATTCATGCCAAAAAATCTCAATTTTCAATAGACCAAGAGAGACAGGTCTCTTTTCTCTGCTTCTGTATGTAGAAACCTAGCCTGAATTCAACATTTTTCTCTTTCCTATTTATCTTACTTAATAGGGCTTCAATCCCCCTCCTCACACAGAATTTTTTTAAAAATTAGCATGAATGTTTATATGTAAGTAATACTAAATACCTTCCTGATTTTTTTATTTTTATTTTTTTTAGATTTTTCAAGGCAATGGAGTTAATTGGTTTGCCCAAGGCCACACGGCTAGGTAATTACTAAGTGTCTGAGGTCAGATTTGAACCCAGGTACTCCTGACTCTGAGGCCGGTGCACTATCCACTGCGCCACCTAGCCTCCCCTATACATTCCTGATTAAATAGCCATAAATCAAACACTCTCCCTCCTATCTAATCTTTCTCACCAGGGTAATTGTTATGTGTACTAAAGAAACTGCTACTAAGTGAGTAGAGTTATTGTGTTTCTAGGAAAGTCTTCAACTGTATTAGTCATTCTGGGGACAATAACTGTGGCCCTGAAAGACATGATGGATCTGTGACTGGTCACAGAATAATGAGCTTTATGCTATAAACCTATGTAGCTATCCCCGAATAAATCTCTTTAAAGCTATCCCCGAATAAATCTCTTTTAACTGCCTTCAGTATCCCTAAGCCTCCTCCATTTAGACATCATCACTGATGGCAAGCAGGCTAGAATGGGAGCCTAGCAGAAATACACCAAGTACTATGACTAAACATTTACTGTGCAATCTCAAAAAAGGTCATGTTGTTTTTACATGTAGAAGAATTGAACTTGATGATCACTAAAGTTCTTTCCAAATCGAATATTCTGTGATTCCATAGTAATGGAATTTTTTAAGGTTGGGAGAAAAGAAGCTTTTTAAATTTTCTTATACTTAAAAAGAGGAATTCGGTAGCTTCAGAGTCCTCATCTGTAAAATAAGGAGATTGGATTATCGCTGCTCTCCCTTCCTGTTCTCATCCATGTAGGCTGGAATACCAATATCAAGAAGGGAGGAGGAAGGGAAGATTTATTGTGTCTATTGCATATTGAGCACTATGGTAAGTGCTTTATCAATATCAGTCACATATTTGTGGATGATCACTCCAAGCATGTAAATGAAACAGCTTGGATAAAGCCACAGACAACATGCTCATCAGATTTGGAACTGGCACAAAGACAGAGGGGACAGCTACCATGTTGGAAGTCAGAGTCAGGAGCCAAAAAGATCTTGGCAGACTATGGTTTGGAATGAAATCTAATAAGGGGAAATCAAATTAGGATAAATGTAAAGTCTTATACTTGAGTTTAAAACTCAGCATTGCAGGTCTAAGATGAGGAAGGCATGGATAAACAACAGTCAACATGAAAAAAGATTTGCAGGTTTTAATGAGTTACATGCCCAAAATGAGCCAACATTATGTTTTATGTGGAAAAGAAATTAAGGAAGATGCTGTGGGCAGAACAATCATCTAGTTAGATGAAATGTGGAGCACTGTTTTGGGTTCTGAAAGTCATGTGTGTTAGGAATGATATTGATGTCTTTCATTACATATACATATATATGTATATATATATATATATATATATATATATCTTAGGAAAATTTTTTTAAATGTTAAATGAAAGTCTTTCATGTTCCCAATATGGAAGGTAGATCATATAAATATCACCAAATACTTCTCAATATATTTGCAAGAGACTTTCAGCCAAGATGGCAGAGAGAGAAGACAGGCACAGTTCTAAAATCTCTTGATCTTTCCCCATAAATGACATGAATCAATATATCTACAAGAGAATAACAGTGATAGTCTGCAGATGGGTGGGCTGGGTATCGGTTTAAGCTTTTACGACTTCTATTTGCTTCCACTGGGAAAAGTCCCCAAACCACTCTTGCTTCTCTGCACAGCATCTGTGGATTCCAGGATCCCTCCTACAAACTCCACTTTAAAAGACCTCTAAATAGAAATGCATTTAATGATCTTCTACCCTGAAGTAAGACTTTTTAACAAAAAAAACCAATTTACTCACATGGCATTAATGAGATGAGTTGATTTGTCTGTCTGATGGCTTGAGGTTTTGTCTTCCAGAGTCACGTTGGAATATTTACACATCATACACTGTAAAAGAAAAGCAGTCCTGGCAATGTTAATGATCCTTTTGGAAGGATAAAAAGGCTCCAAAGTGTCATATGACATTTTCATCTACTTCACCCCCAGCCTTCAAACCATCCACAGACTAACTACACATCATTAACCAAAGCAAAAGCCTGAGAATAAGGTAAGCATTCATTTTTCCCTCCTCCTTGAATGAAGAAGGTGTTTCAGACAAAATAGTCTAATAAGACATTGGCTGATAACTTCATTGCCCTTCCCTTTGCCCCATAAAAACTGCACTTTTTTGATCAAAGCATGGAGGTAATCGTCTTGTTGATGAGATGAGAGGGGAGTAAAAGTTTTTGGAAAACAAATAGTCTTTCTGAGATCCACTTAGGGCAAATAGAAGAGACAGGCTCTAACCTAAAAGAGTAAGGACAAAAATAATGAATAATTAGCTTCCTTCTCACCATCAAAATAAAGCCAGCTCATCATTTACAGTGTGTAAAAACAGGATAAATCAACCAGTATGTCTTTATATAAGTTCTTATTCTGTGCTAGCCACACTATGCTGAAGACTTGGTGGTACCAAAAAAGGGCAAAAATAGCTTCTGCCCTCAAGGAGCTTCCATTCTGGAATGAATTCACCTAATTTATTGGAAGGATTGCTAAAATCTATAAGAGGGCAAGATTGCTTTCAAATCAGTAAATATTTATTTAGCACCCTGAGTGAACTACATGCAAGATACTATAGTGGGAGCTGAGAATTCAAAGACAAAAAAGGAACAGACCTGACCCTCGAGGATGGTCAAAGAAAATGTCAGATTTCAGACCTAATATCAATATACTCATCTTACACTGAGTATTTTGGTAGTAACACTATAATCCATGACATCCAGGCTTGTTTTTGTGTGAAACTTAAACTTTGTCTCCCTACATCTAGGGGTACATCAGGGGATTCTGTCCTACAAAGAACTGTCATGTCTGAGAAGTCCCTTCTCTACTTTTTAATCTATTTCTCCTATTCCCAATGAATCCTAATGCCGCTTGTTCCCAAAAGCATCTCTTCAAGGTACATGATTCTTATTTAAATGCTAATAAGGACTCTTCTGTATCTTTTTTATATAAATACCTGCAGTTGTTCATCAATGTAAGGGATTTTTAAAATTTCCATCGCTGACGGTCTCAGTGAAGGACTCTTGTTCAACATGCTGTAATGTTTAAAAAGAAAAACAGTTTTTGGCAAAAGACTGAAAACTATAAATGCAAAGTCAAAATCATATGAGTGGGAAAAAAAAAACCTGTATTTCATCTACCTTTGTAAGATGGCATTCAGCTCCTCTGGGAATCTAGCGGGAAGAGAAGGCGTGTCACCTTCAACGATTTTTAAAACAATGGACAAGAAATTGTGACCGGTGAATGCATGATTCATGCAGCAGAGCTCATACAAAATGCATGCCAGAGACCTAGAAGAACAAAGGCAAAGACTTCAAAGGGAGGTGTGGGACTCCAAAGGTGCTTATCACCCAGTCACCAGCTCATTAGAGAATGACTACCAAGCCCCTCCATGTACTTTCTGTGACTGATGGAAAACCCTCTTTCAACATAAATTTGCAGAGTCAAAAGTGAAATGGGCAGACAGAAGTTAATCTTGGACAACTATGGAACCAGAGGAAAAAACACTCATAAATGCCTCAACGGTGTCAGGTAGCCCCAGGAGGGCAGAGAGTTTCAAATACTCACAACCCTCAACTTGGCTTTTTCTTTAGAGAGAAATCAGAATTTTTTACTAAGACACTTGGGTGGCATGGTGCCATGAAACACTGAATTTAGAGTCAGGAAAAACCTGACTTCAAATCTTGCCTTAAACACTCATTATTCATGAGTCCTTGGACAAATCACTGAACTTTCAAGGCTCCAGAATAAAGTATGATGATGATGATGATGATGATGATGATGATGATGATGATGATGATGATGATGATGATGATACCGATACCCTAACCCTAACCCTCATAAGGTTGCTATGAAAATCCAATCGGATAACAAATATGCATGTTAGCTATGAATATCACTATTGTGTACCTAGCTTATAGTATCTTCCATCCTTCTAGCAAGTAGATCACTCCCTGCATGGACCATTCTAAGATTTCTCTAAAATATAACTGGGCTTAATGGATAAAGGACTGGTCTTGGAGTCAGGAAAATCAAAGTTTCAAGCCCTGCTTTTGACCACTAGCTAAGTGGTCATGAACAGTTATTTAACTTGTTGAAGCCATCTTCTAAGATTCTAATTATCAGAAGTGCTTATCCAGATTGGTGAAGGGAATTTCATTATTTAGAAACACTGATGAAATCATCCTAGTATAAAAAATCTGTTTTGAGTATGCCAGTCCAGAATACTCAAGTCTTAGATTTGTCCCTGAAAGAGGGCATGTCTGAGCCATAAGAAAACCTTTTTAAAGAAATCTGGTCAATATTGCTACTAAATATTGTAGTTTTTCAGTGGATTTCCATAAAATTTGCATTTGTGAGATTTCAACACACTCCAATTTGATTTAATCTTTTGGATGAATCCAAACAGAAATCTGAAGGTACAAAGTAGAGGAGGACTCCCTCCTCTAGACTCTATCTTCAAAGTTAGCAGGTCGGGCCCAAACCAAACAATGTCTACTAATACTAACTGTCCTTGGTTCCACATCTGCAGAAATATTTGTTTAAGTGTGAGGGCAAGAGAAAAGAGGTGGATGAGAATGGAGGATTCAACCTCCCTAGCCCAGAAAGCAAATTCCTACTCATTTTATCCTAGAACAGCAACAACAACCAAAAAAAAAAATCCTCTTAATAGAAGGGAAATAGAAAGAAAAGAACCATGCATTAAAAGTCTGCTTCAAGCAATGGGTTCCTAAGAGTTTTACAAGAATCTCATCTGAAATTGGCATTGGAAAAGGAGGGCTTTGGGGGTATTTCACTAACTGACCAAATTCTCAGTCGGAGAAAATCAGACCCTCCCCACATTCCTGATCTCTAGCCCGGGTGATGCCTCTATTGAGTCTAGAGTCACTCACCAAGCCTCTTCACACCTACCATGTCTCACTTTCAAAATCTCCACCCTGTCTCCAAGCACTTCTCTTGAAAGAGTCTCCAAAAACAATTCATTTATACAAAAATATTCATAGCAACTTTTTTGTGACGACAGAGAATGGGAAATTGAGAGAATACTCAGCAACTTGGGAATGGCCGAACAAGTTGTGGTCTATGACTATACTGCTATATTTTTTTGCAGAAAAATCTGCAAAGATTTAAATAAACTGATGCACAATGAAGTGAAGAGA
The DNA here is from genome assembly GCF_037893015.1 of Macrotis lagotis. Lineage (NCBI taxonomy): Eukaryota > Metazoa > Chordata > Mammalia > Peramelemorphia > Peramelidae > Macrotis > Macrotis lagotis. Next base: position 39,038,081 of record NC_133664.1, on the reverse strand, counting down.
ACCTGGAGAACATTGTACATAGTCACAACAACACTGTACAATAGACAACTGGGAATGACTTTATCCTCAGCAGTATAAGGATCCAAGACAATCCCAAAGGGCTCAGGATGAAAAAATGATAACTGCCTCTAGAGAAAGATACAAACCAAACATACTATTTTTCTCTCTTTCTTTGCTTACTTTACTTCCTTTCTTTGCTTTCTTTCCTTTCCTATCTTTCTCTTTCCTTCCTTCCTTTTTTCTTCTTCTGAGTTTTCTTCTACAAAATGACTAATATGAAAATGTTTTACATGATTACACATTTATAATCACTATCAGATTGCTTACTACCTCAGGGAGGCGGGAGGGAAGAAAGGATAGAATTTGGCACTCAAAACTTAAAAAAATATTAAAAATTGGTTTACCTGTAATTTGGGGGAAACAAAATATTATTTAAAAAGAAAGAAAGAAGAAACAGTCTCCACATCTCTTCCAGGGTAGGAAGAAGACAACACTATTTCCTCGAAATCACATCTCCTAGAAACCCATGAAGCCTGGCTATGGAACTCTTCTTCCTTCCTGCCAAGGCCTGTTATCTCCAAGCCTACTACACTGACAATTATTAAGTATTTACCATGTTTAGGGCACTCTGTCATGGTTATACAGAGATGAAATCTAAAAATACAGCACAAACTAACAATGAACACAAAAGAATAAAGAAAACTTGTGAATAAAATATATTATAATAATGGAAATCAATCATACCATGGTCTATTACATATATTTTTAATTGTGACAATAATCCAAAATATTAATGATGGCTCAGGGTGTAGATTGAGACATATTTTTTGGGACAAAGTCCTCACTGATTGACTATGTATATTTGATACAAGAGGTTTTTTCTTTCTTTTTCAATTAGGGGTGGAAGTGAAAGGGAAAGAAATGAACTTTTTGTTCATTGAAAAAAACAAAAATAAGTGCCTTAAGGGAAGTATTGTGATCTCTTTAAAATAGGACAGTGAATTTCCAGAGTAAGCTAACACCAGAAATTTGTTAACTATTGAAAGGAACTCACTACCCCCACTAGTCCACTAAATACCTTAGAATGGGAGATGCTTTCTATGAAAGTGGCTCTGAAAAAGAACAAACCACTCTGGGAAAAATCCAAGAATTCTCAGAGGCAAGACAGATTATTGTGCCATGAGTCAACAATTACTTGAGCATCTTCTGTATGATGGACCACAAACGGCAGGGCAAGCATGGCATTTCTTCTGATGAGCAATATTCTCTCCTACTAAAGAAAAAATCAGAATAAGTGGGAAACCTAAGGCAGAAGCAAGGTTGAGGAGGTTTAGCCAGGGTTGGCCAAAACCAAGATGGCCATAAGCAGAGAGGAGCCATGGGCAAGCCTAGGGAGTAATATTCATTTTACTCAGATCTTACCTAATTCCAGTTTCAAGAGTTGTCTTTTTTAAGAAGTATAGGTGGGATGGGAACAACTCTTCAAAAACTCATCAACTCCCCATCCAAATGGGTCGTAGACCTCATAAGACACATTATCTCCTTGTTATTGATGGCACACTTCCTATACATCTAGGATCTTGTCCTTTCTTGTTTGTTTTTTCCCCTCCTGGTTCTTCTTTTGCCTTATTATCTTTAAAGGGGGGAAAAATATAAACTTTGCTTCTTGATGGGTTTGATCTCCACTCCTGCTTGCTCATTTGGAGTTCCCGAGAAGGCCAACAGCATGTTCTAGTGTTCTGCAAGAACTCCCATCTCTAGACCAGATCAAGGTTATTTGGTATTTTAATGCTCCCACTAGCATGGGATTACTTTAAGGACCAAATAGCTAAAAGTAAAGAGATTAGAACCCATAAAGGACTCCATTTAGGCTAATATGCATCATGGTTATTATTATTATTATTATTATCATTAGTATAGTAACTAACCATATCAGTAAATATTATGGTTTTCTGTTTTGTTTTCCTTGTGGGCAGAGGAAGGAAGGATATTGGTTTTGTATATTATATGTACCAAGTACTGTCTTTATTATTGCAAACTGGGGGTCTCTAAACTCTTGGCTCTTAGAGAGGAGCATGGCCCAGTAGTCTTAGATCGGAGGATGAGAGGAGAATGAGAGCAAGAAGAACAAGAAAGACTAAAGAAAATTGTCATTTGAGCTCAGGACATACCTCCTGACATACTCCTATCCAGTGGTATGCTGGAGTTGGTTCAAATTGTTTCCTGAGAGCTAATTATTAGATTCTCAGCATATTAAACCTTGGAAATAATTTTTTTAATTTACAAATTAGGGCTTGTTTATTACTTAGGTGATTGTATAAACTTAAAAACATAATGAAAAATGTTAATAATGCAGATTAAACTTTAAAATATCATTACTTTTTTCTGGAGAGTTATTGTTAAAATATTTATTAGCAAGCCTCTGGTCTGAGAGCGAAGATCAGGAACATGATGAGAGGACCACACAAGGGGGAAACTATTATAAGGCAGAAAATGAAATTAGTTCAATAACAACACATCACATTGGGAGCTTATTCCATTGATAAAGAAAATTTGTAAAACCTGATATTCCTATAGCTTCATCAATCAGCCAATCAATCAACCAGCATCTACTACCTGAAATGTGTCAGTTTGGATGCTAATTGCTGAGGATACAATGAAAAAAAAAACAAAAATGGTCCTTGAGCTCAAGGAGTTTACATTCTAAGAGGGAGACAACATATATAAATCAGAACATGCAAAAGAAAATAAGAGTAGGCAAGCTTGAAATTCAGAACACATCTAGTAGCTTGACTCTGGAGTCCAGATCAAAAAGTAAGAGATTAGCTTAAGAGAAGGAAGATGGAAGAAGTACTAGTTTTCAGGGAGTAATACTGGAACTGATTGAAAAGTGAATACACAGAATACTGGGATTGAACAATTAATTGATTTTGTCATTCTTCACTGTCATAAATTCTTTTAAAATATATAAGAAAGTGGGACAATGGATTGTTTTCCCCAAGGTGGGGGGGGGGAAATGTTTTGTTCCCTTCTACATGCTGGAATAGAAGTTAGGGTACCAGTCCCAGAAGGAAATATGGTGGCAGCTAGAGATAATTAGTAAGGATAATAAATAAGTCTTGGATTTATTTGCTAGAAGAAAATAGCGACATTTAGGATCAGGTCATTGGGGGCAACAATAGACTCATTTGTTATGGTGAAAAAATGATTAGGTTTTTCTAGCTTTATAGTAAAAAGCATAATTGAGTGTAAAAGTGCAATACAGTCTATATGACATCTATGGGAAGCCTAACTGTTCAGACCTTAAGGACACAATTAAGGTAGCAGCATTTCCCTGGTGACAGAGATTTCAAAACAATGAGAAAGTCAATGTATGTTGATTTCCCACTTCACAAAGTATAAATTCAAGACTTGTTCATGGAAATGTCCCAGGCAAGATTGATTATTATGAAGCTAAGGGGAATGAGTTTATGTTGTAAAGTAATAAGAATGAATGTTTGCTCATGTATTTAAAAATACCACCAAAGAAATGACTTTGTGAAATTTTGTCTAATACAGAAAATGGTGCGACATTATCAAGGGGTTGTCAAGCATAGAAATCTAGAAGTAGATGGCAAAGATAAACCATCTTCATGGTATTAATTGTCAGAGTTATGAATAGCAAGCAAGTGAGGGCACTACATATGAATTGCTGTTGAATTGATTTTAAACAGTCGATGTTAAAGAAATTCTAGCATACTAAAAATGTGATTTACAAAGAAATTGGCCAAGGAGAGCAATGTATTTTTCTTACTATGATTTTTCTTTAAATACAATGATTAAATGTCACTAGAAAAATATTGTTAAGACTGGAGGAAAAGCCTCTTATCCACAATGAACAATATATATACACCATCAATTCAAATAAGAGTTCATTCCTTTAGATCACACCCTTACAATGAGAGCTATTTTAAAAGAAAAAAAAATCTAAGTCTAAGCGGAACATTAATGACACAAAAAAATTATCATATAAAATTGTTTAGTATGAAGTGTTTGAAGGATTCTTTGCATTTCTTTCAAATGCTCTCTGGTTTTCTGCCTCAAATCATTCATGTCTTGCCAAGAACAAAATGATAGTCTTTTCCCTAGGTGTCTGAGAAAGTGTCTTCTATGTTCAGATCCTTCTGATATTCTTTGAAATTCCTCAATGTATAAACTATACTCTGGCAGTCACTGCTATAGTTTACATCAACCATCACAGCTCCAAGGGGCACATTCAAGAAGGCCCTGTGAAACAGTGGAAAGATCAATGAACTTGTACTGAAAGGACCTAAATTTGAATCCTGGCTGTGACATTTATTACCTGTGTGACTTGGGCTAGTGACTTCCCCTCTGTGGGTCTGAGTTTCCTCACCTGCACAATGAGTTGATTGGCCTAGATGGCTTCCAGAACTCCAGACCTCTGATCTTAGGGTTCAGCTAATGTGACTTCTATCTATATCTAGCATGAGTCTAGTTCTTTGGATCCATACTGTACCCTTGCAATGCTTCACAAATATAAGTTGATGGACTGATGCAAACACATTATCATGACTGGAAGAACAAATCCAAATACAGACCCTCCTGTTAATGGTGGAGTAGCAAAGTAGGATACCAGAATGTTCTTATTATACATTAGAAGAAACTAGTTAATGAATCATTTTGACAAGCACATGCTTTATGAATTTTTTCTTGAGACCTAGGATTTCATCAATATAAGGAATTCTTAATATGGAAACTCACTTGAGTAATGGAAATCTGAAATTCCTCTGTCTAAAAACCCTGCCCGAGGCACAGAAGAACTGACTTGCCCAAGGTGAAGTATACAAGTGTCAAAGACTCTAAAGGTCAGTACTCTGTCCATCACATCAGAGGTGTCAAACAAGGACCCTAAACCAAATTAAAATGTCACTGGGAAATATTTCTTTATTTTGTTATAAAGAAAAATATAATAGAACATAATACTAACATGGTTTTCTAAGTGGCTCCTGTTTTTATTTGAGTTTGACACCAAGCTGCAGCCCACTTAGTGAATTAAAGCAGTATAAATTGGGGCATCTGGAGGCACAGTGGCTAGAGCACTGGCCCTGTAATCAGGAGGATTTGAGTTCAAATCTAGCCTCAGACACTTGATATTTAGTTACTTAACCTCATTGCTTTACAACATCCCCAAATGATATAAATGAAGACATTGTAAAAAAAATACAAACAACTAATTATTCTCTTTCTGTTACTTTCTCCTCATCCCTTACATACTGTTACATTCTCCTCATACCAGCTTATCTGAAGCATAACTGGCTTAGACTAAATAATACCATCTCTTACCTTAATTTCTTTTAAGAGGCAACATTTCATCTCAGTTAACATCTGGATTATTTTTCTCTGAGTTTGGAGTTAAACTGGTAGTTTATCAGGACATAATTTCCCAGTGGTCAAGAATTACTGAAGCAAGACTGCTGAAGGAAAAATGGGGAAATTCCAGCCTACTAGACAGGATAGGTGTTGTGTTGTTCATCCTTTGTTTTCAAAGAGGACCAATGGCATCACAATGTTGGCGTCAGGACACCATGTATTTGGCCATGTACTGATCAGTCCAATATTGGGTGGGTAGCCAGAATATGAAGATTATTCTTTTCAGATTATGTAGAAGTATGTACTTTTTTTTTCAAAGATGAAACCAATTTGGAGGCTGGATCTTACAATGCTAAATGAGGTCATTGTATTTACACCAAGGTCTCCTAACTTGGTCTTTCTGGGGCAGGATGAAATAGGGGAAACTGGATTTCTTGAGGGGAAAACAAGCCAATTCTAGGTTTTCATGGAATTTTACAGTTTCAAGAGAACTGAAATTGATAATTGTCCAAAAGGTTACAGAGAGACTCCTGATGGACATGGATAAGGGGGCAACATGTTACAAATGAAAAATCACAGAGCAGAAGCAGAAAAAAGACTATCATCAGAAAAAATGTAGGACTGCAAAAAAGAGATGGGTCAAACACACAGTAAAATAAAAAAAAGAACTGATGGGTAGCCCATGTGTCTTACTGCTACATACGCAATGACCAAAGAATAAGAGGAAGTCTCCTAGTTCACTGCTAATTTACAGGATGATATGGATGCATGGGGCAGGCAAGGATGGACTGCTAGACAGGTACAGAGTTTCACTGTTGGAAAGATCCCTCTATGTCAGATCCACTGATATAACTGAATAAGGTTTAGGTTTGGCTTTTCTATTAACTTCTTTCCCCAGATATCCAAGTCTCCCATTTGTGTTGCTGGCTTTCTTTTTTCCTACTCCTGAACCTTGAGCAGATGTTGCCAATGACTGTTTTTTTAGCCTCAAGGGATTGACAAAATTTTTAGGAATAGATTTTAAATTTAATGAGAAGTTTAAACTATTTTTATGGATGTACATTGTCCTTAATTTATGTAACGTGAATTATATGTACTTTTGTGCCCTGAAGGCCCCATATGGCATGTTTTTATAATATTCTAGAGTTTTAAGTCATCCTGTTGTAAGTGACTACTAGAGGATGGAAATTGAAACTGACTTTGGTTAAAAACATCACCAATCCCAAGTATGTATTCTGTGTGTTTTTATTAGAGTAACCAATACTCTCCATGAATTTTAACAGGGGAAGGTTTAGTTTTTAATATGATTTTAGAAATGGTTACAATTTTCATTAGAGCAGCTACTTTTGAAATTAGCAAGGCATAATTGGCTTAGACTAAATGATATAATCAGATAATTATTTACCAAAAAGAATTCGAATGGTGCTGCCTGACTGGCTCTCAAAATTTTAGAATATTTTTTAAAGAAGAGGAAGTCTATGGCTTTGTTTGCTTAAGGTCCACAGAGAGTTAGAGTATTGACTTAAATTGGATCAGTGCTCTCTGACCACACAATCTCATTTACTGACTTCCCATCTTCCTTCTGCCCCTTCAGTGTGTTTACCTTCCAAGGTTATATATCCTTAACCCTCTTTTCTCTCTCTCTCTCTTAGCCATCTTCTCCACTACCACAGCTTCAAGTACTCCCCCTTGCCACAAATGTGACACCTAGATCTATTCCTCCATCTCCTGATTCTCCCCAGAACTCCAGGTTTGTATTTCTACATACATCCTGGACAGCATCTAGATGGCACCTTAAATTCCACATGTCAAAAAAAAACAAACAAAAAAAATCAACATGTCTAAAACTGAATTATCTTTTCAATAAGTGATCCTTCACTCAAATTGTATGTATGTGTATATAGACATACATGTGTAAATATTATATATCTATGCATATAAATATGTGTGTTTGTTCATTATGGATATAGATATATATGTGTGTGGAGAAAGAGGGAGAGTGTGTGTGTGTGTGTGTGTGTGTGTGTGTGTGTGTGTGAGTGCGTGTGTGTGCGCGCGTCCTTCCCTCTCACATCAGGTCTTGAGCATCCACGAGCATGAGATTCCAATGACCCTATTTGATTCTCCTTCATTCTTTCCTTCTTTTACTTAATTACAATCCAAGCAAGGGAAAAGGACAGTTGAGAAAATAGTTAAGGTGACACCAAGGAAAATATGGGCTTTATCTGGAAGCCAGAATGTGATCTATATTTTCTTTTTTTTTTCAAAGTAAAATCAACTGTGTCTAGGTGAGTCAATCAATTCCAGAGAAATTTAAGTTAAGAGAGGCCCCAAGCAATCAATGGAAGGCTGCAATCGGTGCGGTCCTGAGCCTATTTCACCTGAACTCCATAAAATTACCATCTGTGTAAGCCCACCAGAACAAGCTGGAGCTGCAGCTCTGGCTGATCATGAATTGCAAATGGAACCGAGGCAATGACTTATCTCAAGGCAGCCTGGATCACATTTAGCTATATGTCATCACAAAATCTGCAAATGCCCTAAAGAGAAAACAATAATTTTAATCCTGTAAAGAAGTAAAACATTCAGGACTCCTGAGAACTTTTCTTCTGTTTCAGAATGTTTTGTTGATAAATTCCATTTAGATGATATTCAGATTTGAAAGTAGATGCTTTTAGTTTAATCTGACATGTTCATATCTTTTATTCATTTAGTTATTCATTTATTTATTTATTCAACAAGCATTTATTAAATGTTTGCTAGGTGCCAATACTGTGATAGGTATAGAGAATAAGACAGGATGAATCAGAACACCGCCTTCCATTTCTTGCCCAGTGTCTTTTTTAACACATCTCTCTGGAATTGATTTATTTGCCCAGACATAGTTGGTTGTGTTTTGTAAAAAAAGAAAATGAAAATCACATTCTGGTTTCTAGATAAAATACAGATTGTCCTGTTACACTTTTTTTCTCATGTGTCCCCCCCGCCCCACTTTTAGTATGGTCAGTCTACAAATATAATAAAGAATAAATAAATAAATAATGAATGAATAATGAGAAATAAATAAATAATCAAAGATGAAACAGTCCCCAGCCTTCAAGATACCTCCATTCTATTAGTGAAAAACAACATGGACACAAAAAAAGAGACAGAATGTATGAGTACTCATAGTATACTTACACTCTATACAGAGATGTTTCAAAGAAATACATGATCTAGATATAGAAATGCACATCATAAATAAATTAAAGGAATAAGGAAGAATTGATCCATGTAGAGGGGAAGAGAAAGGAGAAAGGAATCACACTTGATAAAATGGATAATTTTAATCATATAAAATTTTAAAGTTTTTGTGCAAGTTAAAATCAAGAGGAAAATAAGGAAATGAGAAAAAGGTTCGCAGCAAGTTTCTCTTTGAATAAAGCTCTTGTATTAAGATTATATAAGAAACTGATTGAAATATACAAACTAAGAGTCATTCCTCCACAGAAAATAAGTCAAAGGATATATGAACAAGCAGTTTTTAGAGGAAAACATCCAGGTTTTCAACAATAATATGAAAAAATGCTCCATCATTAATTATTAGAAAACTGCAAATTAAAATAACTGAGACTCTGCCTCATGTCTATCAGATTGGCAAAAAGAAAAAGAGAAATGTTCAAAGCACTTCAAGATAACAAGAATGTATGTTCACTATTAGTGGATCTGTGAAATGGTTGAGCCATCCTGTAAAGTAATTTGGAGTTATGCCCCAAAAGTTACCAAATGTACAACCTCTCTGACCCAATTATAAACAGACCACTTCTGGGCCTATACCCCCAAAAGATCAAAATAAAAGTATATGTACAAAATATTTATGGCAACTTTTTTTTATAGTGGCCAAAAATTGGAAACGAAGGGGAGGTGCATTTGGGAAATGGCCAGACAAACAATAGTATATGAATGTAATGAAACATTGCTGAGACAGAGGAAATCACAAAATGGATATTTTCAGAGGAAACTGGAATGATTTCTTTGAAATGACACAGAGTGAAGTGAACAGAATACCAAGATCAATCAATATAAGGAAAATGACCTCTATCAATATTAAAGAGAAAAGCAACTTTGAAACACTTTAGAACTCTGATCAGCTAAATGACTAATGACGTGTACAGAGAATTGAAGCTGAAACATGCCAAGTACCTCCTACTAAATAAATGATGAATTAAAATACAGGGAGACAAATGCACCTTCAGGTATAAACAATGTAGGGATTTGTTTTTGCTGGACTATACAGGTTTATGATAAAAGTTTTCTTTTTCTTTTTGAGCAACTGGGTGGGATGTCAATGGAAAGGACAGATTATAAATGAACAGAAAAAATAAATTTGTTAAAATTATGCACACAACATACACAATATGAAGAGGCAAGAAAGTGATTCTTAGGGTGTTTGGGGCCCACCTTTTAAGGAAGAAAATGGAAGAAAAAGCCTCTGGGTTAGTTTTATTGTATGATAACCTATCTAGTACTCCTAGCATAGCACTTGGAAGTAGAGTACTTAATACATTATGATTGAATTGAATTCACTGGAAAATATGCATTCAGTGTATACTTATACATGTTTTGAACTGGTCTTATATTCTTTTGTTTCTTCGCTATATATCTTGGTATACAAAGATAAGATACTTTATCAGAGATAGCGGATGCCAATTTTTTTCCCACAATCAACCAATTCTCTTCTTATCCTATTTGTGTTGATTTAATTTTCTTTGTGCAAAAGCTGTTTGATATTATATAATCAGAATTATCTTTCTTATCTTTTGTGACTACCTCTATCTCTTTGTGGCTAAGAATTCTCTCCCTACCTATAACTGTGAGAGGTATCTTATCCTGGTTCTCATCTAATCTTTTTTGAATGATCCTTTCATATTTAGGTCACTTATCCATCTTGAACTTTCCATAGCAAATGGGGTAAGATGTTAGTCTCATTTTTCTCATCATTTCAGTCTGCCCAGAAATCCTTGTCAAGCTTCCCATGTAATTCTGGTTCTTGAATTTAGCAGTTACTAGCTTAGTAAAGACAATTATGCCTGATTTTCCATTTTGTAGGCTTTGAAAAGTCATTTTTTCTATTTTTTAAACCAATACTAAATATCTTTGATGATTAGTGATATATATCTTTTTGAAGAGTAAAATCAAGTTAATAAGAACATTAGATCTTATTTAATCAATGATCCAAATATACATTTTGGACAAAATTCAATTTTAGTAAAAATTCTTCCTGAATACAAATAATTAAATTAGACATTATAAACCCATGTTAAGAGAGTACTTTTAAAATAAGATCAAGACTAGACTTGCTATTTTGGTCAGTCAATGAACATTTATTAAACATAAGGAGACCTAGGTGGTACAGTGGATAGAGCACTGGACCTGAAGTCATGAGGACCTGAGTTCAAATCTCATCTCAGACATTTGACACTAGCATTGTGACCTTGAGCAAGCCACCTAATCAAATCACTTAACCCTGACTGCCACGCATCCAGGGTTATCTCCAGTTGTTCTGATCCATATCTGGCCCCCAGACCCAGATGATTCTGGAGGAAAAAATAAGGTTGGGGACTTGGCACAGCTCTCCTCCCTCAAATCCAATTCATGTGCTTGTCATGGTGTCACCTCCCTGATGTCATGGTCTTCTTTGAGAATGAAGGATAAGCAACAAGAACAATTATGTTAAGTACTAGAAATACAAAGAAATGAAAAAAAAGGAGCTTACAACTAATGAGAAGTAAAAAACAAATTGCATATATAAAATAGATAAGATATATACTATGTAAACGGGAGGAAGGAAGCAGGAAAAAAGGAAGGGTTGTATGGGGCAGATGGAGGCTGGGAGGGACCGCTGGCAGAATATAGGCTTTGAGCAGATTCTTGAAGGAAGCCAGAGAAGCCTGGAGAATGAAGTGAGGAAAAGTATTCTGGATTTGGTCGATAACCACTGAAAAGGCAGAAAGTGGAGTGTGAAGTTCAGAGCGTATAGATGGGAAGAAATGGGTAAGAAGACTAGAAAGGTAGAACAGGCTTGAATATCAAACAAAGGATCTAATATCCTGGAGGTGACAGCCACTGGAGCTTATGAAATATTGGGGTAACACTAGAACTTTTGAAATATCACTTTAGGGGCAGGGTGGCCCAGTGGATAAAGCAACAGCCCTGGAGTCAGGAGTACCTGGGTTCAAATCCGGTCTCAGACACTTAATAATTACCTAGTTGTGTGGCCTTGGGCAAGCCACTTAACCCCATTTGCCTTGCAAAAACCTAAAAAATATATCACTTTAGCATTGGAGGGGGAAAGAGACTTGGGGCATCCATGAGGCTATTTCTATAGCCCTGGCAAAACCCTTCAACAGGGTGGCAGATATTTGGGTGGTGAGAAGAAGTAGAAGAACAACGTTTGAAGTTAGGACTAACAAGACTTGGCAAGAAATTAGGAATATGGAGAGAAAGTGAAGAAATGAGGAGACACTCAAAGCTGGGTGAATGAAAGATAGAACAATGGTACCCTCAACGTGATAAGAAAGTTTATAGGATTTGAGGTAGTTGGGGAGCAAAGGAAATAATTAGTTCTTTTTTTTCAACAAGTTGAGTTAGATATGTCTATGGGATATCCAGTTGAGATGTTCAAAAGGCAAGTGATGCATGTAAAATTGTAGCTCAGAATGGGGCCTAAGTCTAAATATTTGGTCTTCACAAAGATGATAATGAAACCCATGAGAGCTGATGAAATCACCAAAAATATAGCATAGAAGACACAGGACAGAGCCTTGGGGAACATGTACAGTCAGTGGACCGAGATGATCCAACAAAAGAGACTGAAAAGAAGAGGTAACAGAAGAAGCAGGAGAAAACAGGGTCATAAAAACCTGGAGTTGAGTATATCCAAAGGAAGATGATTGATGGAGTCAAAGGCTACAGAGAAGTTCATAGCAATGAGATCTGAGAAAAGGCCATTAGATTTGGCAAGTAAGAGCTGCTGGTAACACTGGAGAAAGCAGTGTTCATTGAAGGATGACGTTGGAAGCTAGATTACAATGGATTCACAATCAAGAGAGAGAGGAGAGTGTTGTCATTGAGTATAGATAACTTTCTAGAAAGGTTAACCAGTAAGCAGAGAAGAGATGTAGAACAAAACCTGGTAGGGATGGCTGAACTAAGGGAGGGTTTTTTGAGGATGATGAGACAAGGTCATGTTTGTAGGTGGCTAGTATCTCACATAGAGTCTTCTATGCAGCATATAATAGAGATGGAATTTGAATATAGGTTTTCTTGGCTCTCAGGACAGCTGTCTATCCTCTATGCCATAGCTTAAAATTTTGAAAATTATTTTAAATTTTAAAATATATATTCAAATAATAAGTTTTTAAATCAAATTCTTATTGTTATAAATGTTTGTCCTCCATTTTCAAAGAAGACTACAACATCAGGGAGGTGATGCCATGACAAGAACAAGAAATGGATTTGAGAGAAGGAGTACTGTCCTAAGTCACCAGACTCACTTTCTCCTCCAGAGCCATCTGGGTCCAGTGGCCAGAAATAAATAAGGAGAACAGGAGATAGTCCTGGATTAGCGGCAACCAGGGTTAAATGACTTACCCAAGGTCACACAGCTCTCCCGTCTTCCTGATTCCAAGGCCAGTGCTCTACATACTGTGCAATGGCACAGAAAGGCTGCCCTTTCTGACAAAGCAGATAGCATGAGAAGCCTAAACGGCCATTGTATGATTCACCAATAACAGTTTCCAGTTTCTGCAGACTACCTTCAAGTTTCAGTGCCATTTTTGAGTGAATGCATTCTGGTTTCTGTTAAACTGAATTTGAAACTTCAAGAGACATACTTGGAAAAAGTCAGAACTAAGGCAGGATAGCATAAAAAGTGCTTTTCATTCTTTCTAAAGAGCCTGGTTTCATAGGTGGGCCTCTATTTTCCCACTCCTTGATCCCAGGGATTTATGAGACTCAATTCAATACTAAAAATCATAGTTTAGTAGAGATAGCATTGAATCTGGAGGTACAAGAGTGGAATCCTTTATTAAATAGTTGTATGACCTTAAACATAGAGGTAACTTCTATCAGTTTCCTTAGATGAAAAGTAAGAATAAAAACCTTTACTCCACAGTGTTTTTGTAAGAACCAAATGAGATAATGGACCCAAAGACTCTGTACCTATAAAGCACTATCTAAACGGAGGTGAATGTCATTGCTACCAATTTCCAATACCATATACTCTGCTTTAAGTATATCTTGCTCCTGAAAGCCAGGATACAGTCTAATTTTAAAAAAAGGAAGGAATGAAATGACAAAGGGAGGGAAGGTAGGGTGTAAGGAAAGAATGGGGGGAAGGAAGGAGGAAATGAAGGAGGAAGGAAGGAGGAAAGGAAGAGAGGGAGAAAGGCAAGAAAAGATGGAAGAAAAGGAGGAAGGATAGAAGGAAGAGAAGAGAAGGCAACAAAGGAAAAATGGAAAGAAGGGAAAGAGGAAGGAAGGGCAAAATAGAGGAACTAAAATGCATTAAAATAGAAATGAAATTATTTTTCCATGTTCTACTCTGCATACATGGAAATAAAGAAAACAACAATGAATTATTCAAATACGTTCTAAATGATTTTATTTTCATTAAAACACACACACATTTGTAGATTTTCAATTTTTTTATAAGGCAATGGGATTAAGTGATTTGCCCAAGGTCACACAGCTAGGCAGTTATTAAGTGTCTAAGGTCAAATTTGAACTCAGGTCCTTCTGATGCCAGGGCAAGTGCACTATCCACTACGCCACCTAGCTGATCATTTGTGGGTTTTCAAAGTAGGAAGATCCAAAGTCAGATTCAATTGTACTGCTACCATGATGCTCAAAGGCATCATAGAGAAAGGCACATCTTTCAAAGGGAAATTTTGCAATGAAAGTTCTAAGATATCAAGAAGAATAAATCAGCATATTGTAACATCATTAAGTCCATTTACTTTCCTGAGCTACAGAGGGAGAAAGTCTAAGATTTAGCAATGTTCTAAGACAGTAATTTTGCATCTGTTAAATACCCTGGGGAGTTTTACATATATTTATGTAGGCTAGAAAACTTTAACATTTATTTTTTTAAAAAAAAGATTATTTAAGAAGAAAAGTTAATCCTTCCAAGTTGTCCTCCCAAAATAGCACCAATACTTTTTTAGCTGATGTATAAAATCAAAGACCTAACAGCATATTCTGCCCTATTTTTGACAAATTTTTCTCCCTTAAAATAATTCTTGCTATCTCCAAGATTATCTCCTTTACCCCATTCAGCTGCCATCTTTCAACTATGGTTTGCCTTGAATACAAGCAAGATAATTAATCATATACCAGACTGACAAATCTATACCCATGACTAATTAACCTCTCCTTTTCTAATGTTCTCCCCTGGTTAACAGCTCTTATCTTGTCCTGGACTGGTTGAGCTTCCTTCTGGTGCTTTAATCACTTTCAAACAACTTCCTGTAAGAGTGTATCAATCAGGGCGGCTAGTTGGCCCAGTGGATAGAGCACCGGACCTGGAGTCAGGAGTACCTGAGTTCAAATTTGACCTCAGACACTTAATAATTACCTAGCTGTGTGACCTTGGGCAAGCCACTTAACCCCATTGCCTTGCAAAAAAAAAAAAGAAGAAAAAAGAGTGCATCAATCAATCAACAGACATTAATCAAGTACCTTCAGTCACTGTATTATAAAGATGGCAAAAGTTGGCCCTTGCCCTCAAGGTGCTTACAATCTAATGAAAGAGACATCAAGCAAATATATACAAAGCAAGCTATACACAAGATAAATAGGAGATAATAAAGGGAAGGTACTGGAATTAAGGGGTTTATTTCTCAGAAGAAAGAACATTAGTTGGAACTTAAAGACAGTCAGGGAGGTCAGAAGGTGAAAAAGAGGAGGGAGAATGTTCCAAGCATCCAGCCAAAGAAAATGTACACAAACAAAAGAAGGAGGATCTTATTCTTGGGAAGAGCCAAGAATTGGAGTGGGGAGAGATTTAAGGCAGGCAGAGTTCCCTTTCTACCCCCAGAAGCTATTGCAATATTCAAGCATGAGATGATTACCTTCCGCACCAGGGAAGCAGCAGTGTCAGAGGAGGGAAGAGGGTGAATTGAGAGCTCCTTCAGATGTAAAATTAACAGACCTTGGAATAGCTTGGATATGGGAGTAGTGAGAATGAGGAGTCTAAGATGCCTCCTAGATTGGGAGGATTGGGGGACTGGGAGGATGATGAAGCCCTTTACAGTAATGGGGAAAGTAAGACTGGGAGAGGTTTAGAGTAAAAGACAATGAGGTCTGTTTTGGATCTGGGATTGGGTATGTTGAGTTTAAGGTGCCTATTAGATATCCAGCTTGGAATAGAGATGCATGACTGGAGGTCAGTAGAGAGTCTGAGGCAGGAAAGGTAGATAGGAAAATCATCAACATAGAGATGGTCATTAAATCCATGGGAACTAATGAGATCACCCTCTGAAATAGTGTAAAAGGTCCAAGACAGAACCTTGAGGGACACATATGGTTTTCTAGAGAAGGATCCAAAGGAGCCCAAAAAGGAACAGTCAGCTAAGCAGGAGAAGTGGTGTTGCAAAAATCTAGAGAGAAGAGAAAGATCAAGAGAGAGAGTGGGTGTGCCAAAGGCTGCAGAGAAGTGAGGGAGGGAGGGAGGGAGGGAGGGAGAGAGAGGGAGGGGGAGAGAGAGAGAGAGAGAGAGAGAGAGAGAGAGAGAGAGAGAGAGAGAGAGAGAGAGAGGAAGGAGGTACTTTTTGAGTTTAGCTACAAAGGGCAGAAGAGATACAGAATGACAGTTAACAGGGTTGGAAAGATCAAGTGAGAAGTTTTTTTCAAGATGAGGGAAACATGGACATGTCTGTAGGCAGTAGGGAGTGAGTCAGGAAAAAATTAAAGATAAGTAAAGAGTAGGGTTGACAAGAGGAAAATGTGTTGGAAAAGATGGAAGGGAATGGGATCACTTGAACAAGCAGAGGACTTAGGTAAAGGAATAAGGTTTCTTCATTATGGCAAAAAGCAACTGAGTGATAGAAGATGAGAAAGAGGGGAAAGAGGGAACCCACAGTGAATGGTCTCATTTTTTTATTTAAAATATAAGGCAAAATACCCAGTTGAGAGGGGGAAGGAGTGCCATGAGGTTTTAGGAGGATGGTGTCATTCATCCTTTGTTTTCAAAGAGGATGGATGACATCCTAGGTCTTGACTT
The DNA here is from genome assembly GCF_037893015.1 of Macrotis lagotis. NCBI lineage: Eukaryota > Metazoa > Chordata > Mammalia > Peramelemorphia > Peramelidae > Macrotis > Macrotis lagotis. The sequence goes on along the minus strand of NC_133664.1, from coordinate 39,021,448 downwards.
GAACTGTGAATTGGATTGAAGGGAAACAGAGTTTCACAAAGTCATTTTCTCTTCCAGAGTCATTAAAGTCCAGTGGCAAGGCAAAAATTGAGAAAACTTAACAATGGCATGGGAAGCTGTGGATGACCTTGGCTTCAGCCATCTTCATGGCCATTGCAACAAATTGTTCTCATCTGTTCATTCTGCCAAAGAAAGTCTTCATGTACTTGGGGATGAGAAGGTTTGGAAAAGTCATTATGGAAAGGGGAACAGTAAATTGATAAGGAAAGTATAATAGGAAAAGTCTAGTAGCAGTAAGGTTCCAGTTAAGATTGGACAACATAAAGTCATCATATATCTGAGTGGACTCACAACAGTTATAGAAAATTTTCTTCTTCATTTAGCAGCCTATAGTAGGAAGATATCTAGGATTTAGTGTTTCTAGGCTATATTTTGCATTTAAGGGAATGATACCTAAGAAGCCTAGAAAGACAAGGAGAAACTAGATTGGGAAGAGCTTTAAAAGTCAAAGGCCATTTGTGTTAAATAACACTGAGGATAGAAATACAAGCAAAAATATAATCAGCCTCTACCCTCAAGGGGCTGACATTCTAAAGAGGAAGACAACACACAAAAATGGGAGTGAAAATCAGGGGATCTGAGGGGAAATGTCTATATGGGGATATGATGTGGAGGTCTGGAAAGTCAGAAACAGAGTAAGGGGGAGAATGAAGGTAGCAAGTCTGGTCCTTTCCCCAAAATGTAGACCCCAGGGGAAATTCATCAGTAGAAGAAGGGAAGACATGTCAGAAAGAGTCTTTTCCAAGAGAGGGAAGTTCCAGTTGCTGAGGGATATTCCAGGGTTAGATGGCAACTGAGAAATGGTGGCAAAAGTCAGAAAGGGAAAAAGTAGAGTCAAGAGGGCAATACTAAACAGAGTTTGAATTTTAAGTAATCGGAAGTCACTCAGATTTATCAAATGGGGAGAGGGGTGAGAAGAGGGGATTAACATACAGAAAAATCACATCTCAAGAATATTGCAAGTATGATATTTACAATCCTTGATGCTACCATAAAACATCATTTACTTCTAAGTATTTACAAACTGTAATTAAACTATTCTACCATAAACAGATGTTCCAACTCTGAAATCTACTGCCAAGTTCTTAACCTTATAAGACCTAAATTTTCTCCTAGGGCCTCCCAGAGATTGCCCACTACACTTTTATATCTATCACTGTAATTAGAAGTTCACTTTCATTCTTGCCATTCTCAGATTTGCAGCAGAAATTTCATTAACAGATGAGGCCATCTTTGATGTGGATATAATCAAAGTAATTACCATGTTCATATTAAGTTTGTTATTTGGAGTTGAGGGCTGCTGGCTTCTCAGCTCTCATCTTGTGGGGTAGGAAATAATCTCTATGAAAAGAGCAGCTTTGATCCCACTGCAAAAGAAAGATGTATCCCCTCTCCCATTCTTCACATCAATCTCAAGGTTCTGACACATGAAGGTCAGCTTAACTCCTATTTCTGTGTCTGTCTGACTGATGTGTCTTCAATAGAGTGCAAGGGACTGAGGCTGTTTCTGATGTGTTATGTACCAGAAGCGTAGGTGTTGGGAATCACAGATACAGCTGAGGACAAAAGCATCTTCTCTAACACATATATATGGATCTGCTGTCACCAGATAACATCTACCTGACATAAAGGTATGCCAATATTTGTCAAGAAGAAGAAGCTATTTTCTTTTGTGTTGCAGAGAGTACCAATAAGCAAAATGATATAAGAGAATATGTAAGCACAGGATCTAAGAAACAATGGATCATGGATACAGAATGAGAAATATTTCAGAGGTCCTCTAGTCTGACCTGGTCAGTTTACAAGATGAAAAGACTAAAGCGAGAGAACTGTCCAAAGACACCCTAAAGCACTGCAATTTAAATTCCCAGACCCAAAATCCAAGACGATTTCTACTGTTTAACAGTTTCTTCCCTATAAGCCATCCAGGAAGTATTTCTCTTTCATTCAAAGTGAACTAGGGAAATGGCAGACCCAAAGACTACTAAAATGTAAACGGGAAGACTAACAACAGCTACAGCTACTGCTACTGTACTGTTATCACAAGCTGAATGTGGTATAATTACATTACTCAAGTTTAGCCTTGTAGAAGAGAAAATGCACCTCTTTCTACCTTCTTCACTGATTTTTAATTTTCTTGTTCATTCCCTTCCTTCCTTCCTTCCTTTGTTATTCTTTGTTAAAAGACATGGATCTCTGGGGAGAGATTTAATTGAAAATTCAGGTAATACAAAACGAAAAGATGTATCATTTTCAATGTTAAAATAAAAACAAGTAACAATAAAAATGTAGGAAATTATCCTGTATTTCTGAAGTACCAGGCATAATTCAAAGATCTCAGGATTATTTCCCAACATGTGATTTACTGTTTGGGGTAGTCACCCATCTCTAGGTGCTATTAACTAATTTCTTTATTAATTAGCTACTCAGTTTCTAAAACAATCAGAGGGTATGATCTGATATTTTCATTCAAATGAACAGAAATGTACAAATCTCTCATTAATCAATTAATTCTCAACTTTCAGCCCCTAAATAAGCCAGAGAAATCTCTTTTCCCACAACAAACATATACTTATTTCTCAAACATCAATAATACTAGCTATATAGCTTAATATAGGGCAGCTACATGGTGCAGTGAATAGAGCACTGGTCCTGGAGTCCAGAGGACCTGAGCTCAAATCTGGCCTCAGACACTTAACAATTACCTAGTTGTGTGGCCTTGGGCAAGTCACTTAACCCCATTGACTTGTAAAAACCTAAAAAAATAGTTTAACAACAATATACAGACATTTTAATATTTCAACAATGTATTCGTTGTGAGAAGAATTACTACCAGAATCACCTTTAACTATCAACTTCAATTGTTGACATTTTCTCCGTTCTGGAAACATAGTCCCATCATTCATTTCTCTCAGATTGGTAATTAAAGTCTCTCAAGAATTCTCTTTGGAATACCTCTCCACATCATAGGAGTCAAACTCCTTCTTTTCAGGAAATATCTTTTCAGTCTTTTTTCTGAGATGACAGGTAACTCCCTCAATTTCTCAGGAAAGAAATCCTAGTCTTTTCTGTGTCTCATGGAGTTGGGGTGGAAACAACATGATTGGTTATTTTTAAAGAAAACAGATTATGAAGCTAGTAGCAATCCCTCTGGAACAGTTAAGGAATGTTAATTCTTTTTTAGAACCCATTAACATCTTGCACACCCTGTTAATGGACCGAAGTTACCAGATGCCCAGGTGCTTGGAAGGGTTTGTTAGGGAGATAAGCCTCTCCTTAATTATACAAAGATAGACAAGGACAGACAATATATCTTATGGGGAAGATAATAAGTTACCTTCTAACTTTAAGCTAATGCAAAGGAAAAACTGACTCAATTATAAAATTAATACAGATAAAATTAAACACCTATAGTATAAACTAGAGTTTTGCTATTTTCATATATAAAATGTTATGTTGACAGATTAGAATATTTATAATTCATTCTTGCTGTTCATCCTTTGTTTTCAAAGGGGACCAATGACATCACCAGAGATGCCCTGACTTATATTTGACTTTGATGATTTAAGTAAAGCATAGTTGAAGGAAATCATCAGTTTCTCTCTTCCAGAGCCATCAAAATCTAGTGGCAGATCAAAAATCAAAATGACTTGCAAAGGTCCACTGGAGTCTTCTTCTACTTACATTCAAGTGAAAACTTTTCATGAGTTTATATAGAGAAAGAGTCTTAGAGGCAGGTTAGGACCAGATTAGAGAATTACTTCTAGGTCTGTCCTGTTCAAAACCTGATAAAATATCTCTTTATCCTGAAAACATGAGTCCTGTAAAAATTTTCATATGACTATTTTTAGTCCAATATTACATTTTATAATTTTTTTTAAAAGAGCAGTAAAGCACCCCTTCTATTTTGGGTCCATTTCTAAGTTCATTTGAATACAAAATTATTAAATTCTCAAGGTCATGGTTAAATTGCCCCATCAACATATAGTAACTTGAAATATTTTCATACCTCACAAGGACCATTCTTGGGGGGGTAAGTTTTTTTAATTTAAGGCAATGGGGTTAAGTGACTTGCCCAAGGTCACACAGCTAGGCAATTATTAAGTGTCTAAGGCCACATTTGAACTCGGGTCCTCCTGACTCCAGAATTGGTGCTCTATCCACTGTGCCACCGAGCTGCCCCGAACCATTCTTATAGTAAGAAATGATCATAGATTTACCCTTGCTAATGAACTCAAAATTCATCTATTTCTAACATTCATTTTACAGATGGAGAAACTAAGGCAAACAAATTTAAGTGAATTGCCCAGCTAGTAAGTGTCTGAGGCCAGATATGATCTCACACAAACTTGGCCCAGTACTCTAACCTACCTAGCTGCCCATCTCTCTTACAAAAGAATAAATGTTGGAACCATTTTTCAAAAATGATTTTGGTATAGAGGCTTAAACTTGTTTCATGATATGAGCTAAGGATTTCCCTGACACATTAACAAAGGAATCCTATCAATGCACATGTCCTACAAAACCCATTAACTTTTCAAAGGAAAATATTTAAATGCATCAAGATGAAAAGGGTGTCAAAGAGAAGTAATGCACTTTCTGTGAAGGTTGTGCATAATTTTAAAATGAAAGCTTTCGGTGTAGTTAATCCTAGGCATGCCTACTGGTTCGCATCTAGGAGATTTATATTCACAATTTGTTTTTTTAAGTCCATGTCTCACTGCATCTTGAGAACTTCCTTTAGTGATGATGATGATAATGATGATAACAACTGATATTCAAGCTTATGGTTAAAAAAATCCCTTCATCTCCATTATTTCATTTGATTTCTCCAACAATATTGATACATAAGTAATAAAAGTATTGTTATCCCTATTTTGCTGATAAGGAAAATGGGTTGTGTCAGAGAATGGATATGAACTCAATCAGGTTTTCCTAAGTCCATGGCCAGTGTTTGTTTTACATCCATGTTTTTCAATGCATCTTGAGAACTTCCCTTAATGATGATGATGATGATGATAATAACAATTGATATTCAATAGCCCTTTAAGGTAAAAAAAAAGTCCTTCATCCCCATTATTTCATTTGATCTTCCCAACAACACCAATACATAAGTAATAAAAGTATCATTATCCACATTTTGTAGATAAGGAAAATGAGATTGTATCAGAGAATGGATCTGAATTCAATCAAGTTTTCCTAACTCTAAGGCCAGTGTTCTTTTGACTACATGAGCTGCTTCTTAAGAAAACACCATAACAGTCATTTAAACTCAAATGAAGCAAATATTCTAAATCACTGGAATTATTCTCCTAAATTCTGTAATAAAATGTGGGAAAAAACCAATCACAAAGATCTCAAGGTCTTCTTATTTTCCCTCATGTCAAATAATTAATCCTTTGCAAGAGGAAGAAAAGTGTGAATTTCTCACAGAGTAGTGGGTGGAGGTCTAAGCATAGGGCAGAATTCTTTCCTCATCTCATTGCAATTAGGAAATAATAGATTGATGCTCACTCACCAAATGTCAGACTTGGTGTCATAACCTTGATGCTTCAATGTCTCTGGGCTCATGTAATAAGGCGTCCCTGTGAAAGTTGTTGCCAGGTCACAAGATCCCATTAAAAGCCGGGAGACTCCAAAATCCCCTCAAGACAAAAATTAAATTTATTATTACTTTTAAAAAATTAACCAAAACAATTATATTCATTATTGTACCCTAGGAATGAATGGAATTAACATCAACTTTTTTCTCTAAAATATTATTTTTCCTTTGTTTCAGAGACTGAACACACTCTACTGTTAAATTCTAGGAAAAAGTCTAGAATTGAACATGCTGAATAGACCCCACTATGGAACTATGGGAGATGTCAAACACCAAGTGAGAAGGCATGGAACATTTAGCTGAATACCTGGGTCAAAATATCTATTGAATTACTAAAGAATATTATTTTTCAAAGAAAAAGGGGAAGTCATAATGTTAATCCCACATAATAACAGCAAATACCTTAATACTTCAAAGATTTGTTTTTTATGAATGAAGTCTAAGGCTCATGTACAATTTTAGTAGATCGTCTTCAGAGTTTGGTTTGGCCAAAAAATAAATCACTCCCCTGCTGCCAAAGAGGTCAGCAACATTTAGTCAACAATGGACTCCTCCTTAGAGAAGGATCCTAAGGAAATGAACATCTGGTACAAGTGAATAACTTAGCACTTGACAAAGCCAAGTTTGACAAAGTCCGTGATTTTGGCAGAAATAGGAAGTTTCAGTCTCATCAATAAAAAAGGAAATTTTATACACAAAGGTAAAAACCATAAAATTTAAAAATCAGATTTATGCCTGTCAGTCACCTGTTTATTCTTACCTAATTACTGTTGCTAGGTTTTATGTTTGCTTATTCTATTAAAAATATAGAAAAGTTTAGATTAATAAATCCAATAACTAATCATTGAGGGCAGGTCAACTGAGGTCTAAATAATTACCAGAAAGGACAAAAGGTTAACAAAACTATTTCACCCTTTAATTATCTATAATAAGTACCTGTGGACATGAGAAAACAAGCAGAGAACCTGTAGTAATCCATTAAACCAGGAGAGAAGTTCAATTAATTCCAAATTTTCTACATAAGTGGGCATATACTTTTTTCTCCCCTTTAAAGAGCAGAGGTTAAAAAAACAAGATAATGGATTTTAGAATTTCAAAATCAATTCAGGCTTATGTTTTATGGTTCTTGGTAAAAATGAGAGATTATAATATTTACAAACTAATGAATTCCTATTAAAAATGAGACACACCCAATACTATCCAATTTAATTTGATATGCAAAGACAATTAGAATTCAATGTTTCATAACTGCACAACTCCCCATATGAGAAAAAATCTTACCAATTTTAAGTAGATTATTTTTCAAAAAAATGTTCTTTGCTTTTAGATCCCTGTGAAGAATTCTCCTGGGAAAGGATAAAAAGAAACTCAACTTCAATTATGGAAATCCGCAAATACAACTATGCAGCAAATGTAAAGTCTAACACCTATATTTTTTTCATATTCATGAAAAAACATTGTTGTAATGTTTTGTTTGGAATATGGAGCCTTTAGACACAAAATAAAAAATATTATCATAATTTCTATCAAAAATTCACAATGTAGGGAAATTTATTTGATTTTAGGGGCAAAAGATATCATATAACAAACAATAGAACATATAATTAAAGATATGTCCTCAAAAATGTTGGGAATTTATATATGCCAAGAGACAAATAAAATCTTATGAAAATAATAAATAAAATTTTGGCAAATATATTTTTCTTTTTAAAGGAATGCTGAGCTGGAGATAATCATCACTTGCAATTTCTTCACTAAAAATTGTCCTTATATAAGAGGACCTAGAGGAGTGGTTCTCTGCCCAATTCTTTGGTCTAAGGACTCCTTTTGTTCTGAGGAATCAGGCTCAAAGAGTTTTTTTAATAGTCACATCTAATGATGTTTCCTGTATTAAAAATTAAAATGTCTTATATTATTATGAAAAATAATTTTGAATGCCTTTAAGAGGGTCTTGGGGAGCCTCAGGGGTTCCTGGATTACAATTGTTCAATTTACCTAAGTATATCATTTAAAGAAATGTTAATATTGTATAACATCACAACTTAGCTTTAGATGTCTAAGTATCTGTGATGAATGAACAGTGATTTTTTTAGATAATATGCACATTATATGATTAGATATAATGGCAATACATAAAAATAATAATCATAGCTCCATACCTCTCCTCCATGCCCTTGTTCTGGTTGGGTTCATGTTTGTAATGCCCCCTCCCCTCCTATCTCCATCTCAGTTTTTCTTCAAGATTCAATTCAAGCCGTCTATCTACTGTATGAAGATCCTTCCTGATCCCATTCCCCTACTTCCCCAGGTCTTAGTGCCTTCCTAGTCCACCAAAGTTTCTCCTATCTGCTTTGTAAATGATATTTTGGTATAAGCCCTCATAGATGTAGGCATATTTCTCATTAGAATGTAGGCTCCTTCCTTCATGGAAAGGATTTTTCAAAAAATTTTTTTCTTTGATTTCTCAGTGCCTAAACAGTGTCTGGTTTATAGATAAACAAATGAAATAATACTAGCCAATCAATCAAAAGGCATCTATTATACATTGTTCTGAATTCTGGGGGTTAAAAAAGGCAAAAAAATTACCCCTGCCCTCAAGGAGCTTACATTTCACTAGGGAGAAACAAGATGTACATATAAATAAACATAAGGTAATTTCAGGAGAGAAACTAGCAAACGTTTTATGTAAAAATTTGCACCTGAGTTGAGGGAAATTAAGGAATCCTAAGAGGAAAGGAAGTTTTCATATGGAGGACATTTTGAGCAGAATCATGGAGTTTGGTGATGGGATGTAGACAGTTGGGGAACATCTAGTGAGTCAATTGGCCTAGGACAAAGACTAGCCTTTGAGAACCTCACAGCATGATGAAGTGCATATTTCCTCCATACTTCACTGGAGGAAACTACACTTCTTCAGTTTTTATCTGTATTGGGTGCATCAGCATGGATGAAAAACCTTCAAGAGTTGACTCTACCCAAAAAATTCATCCTCAGGATAATTTCTTTTCTCTTCTTCCCTTTGTGATCTCCTTGATTCCCATGGGAGTAGTTATCTTCTTTGTGATTTGCAGCTTTTATATCCCTCCTGAGCACCAGTTGGTTATCACCAAATACCTTCTGGATATCTAGAACTGGATTTCCTGTAGGTATCCCAGATCTTCACAGGTTCAAAATGGAACTCAAATATCTTAACTTCTCAAAACTTCACTTGCCAACTATCCTAATTTCAAGAGTTCAAAAAAATCTCCTCATTCTCAACTCCTCCCTCTCATTTAGCCCACATATCCAGTTCATGCCTAATCCTATCATTTCTATTTTGACCACATCTATACATCCCCTTCTCTCCACTTAATTAGTCACAGTCCTAGGTCAAGATCTCATTACTTTTCTCCTGGACTATTCACAATCGTCTTCTAATTGTTTTCCCTGCCTCAGTTCTCTCCCCACTACAATCCTCTACTTAGCTGCCAAAATGATTTTCTTAAAGTTTAGGTCTGGCACAAACTGACTCCATTTCTGACCAAGGCTCCTCCTTCACCAACCCAGTTTCCCCCTCCTCAACCTCCCTATTAGTACCAAACTTAGTACAGACACTCAATCAGCTTTATTCCTACTGTAATTGAGAATTAATTTACTGAAGATTAAGAATCAATCATCTTTCAGAGTCTTAAGGAATGGGACATAGGCAGGTTATGAAGTGAGAAAGGATTCCAGAATATAAAGTTATAAGAATCAAGTTAGGAAATTGAAGGGGGAGGTATCCTATCCCATGACTTGGGGGGTCCAAATGGTGGGTAAAGAACACAGTTTTTTAATAAGGGAAGGTTCTTTTATTTCCCTGTTCAAAGGTGTAGAAAACTCAAAGAGAGGGTTCAGGGTGACCAAAGATGGGTTGAAGGCTTGGTAATCTCAAGAAGAAGGCAGAAGTAGAAAAAGGACATCAAAAGTAAATCAGGCATTTCATAATTTTCTCTAGGATGGGCTTGATCTTGATGAAGAAGTAAAATGAAATAATGATTCAAATTTAGATTAAATTCTCTTCTCAATATAATGGCTAGTAAGGCTTGCTTGAGAGATTTCTCTTGATCATGCTAATTCCTAGTTAACAAGGCAAACATAAAGTAGTCTGAAATTCTAGCACTGATGATGACACATTGATAAGGCAAGGATTCATCTTGAACAAGTTACACATGGGCCATTGACACCATATTAATGACTTTGGTTCCCCTCATTTATTAATCCTTTAAAAGAAAGAGGGAAAAGGAGATAACAAAATCCAACAAAACAACAGTGGTCAGACACATCAGAATTCTTCTACCATGCCTCCTGCTGAGTAGGAGTGAGAAAAAGAAGCAAAGGAGAAAGCCCTCATTTAGAGAAACAAGGCTAGCGTTGGACTATTACTGGGCTAGATGGACTGTGTAGGTCTGAGAAGAAGATGTCAAATTTCTAGTGACCCAAATGCTTTTTTTTTTTTTCAGGAATACTCAACTCCTGGGGTAAGGTATTCAGGGAGTTGGACAGGTCCTTTGGAGATGAAGGGCTTGCCAGAGAGAGGGAAGAAGGAGTATCTTAATTTTATGTGGTGTAAATTAAACCATTATAAGACAAAACATTGAAGTTGGAAAGAAGCTTGACCTGGGTTCAAATCTCCCCTTTAACTGACAGATAAATGTCCATGGAAAATCTCTCTCTGTAAAATGAGAATAATAACTAGAGCCCCTAATATTCACTGTTGTTATGATAAAAAGATATGATACAAATATGTTTTGCTAACTTTAAGACACTACAATAATATTAAAGTTACTGGTTGTAATGTTAATTGTTAATGGATAATACTAGTTATTAATAAGTAATACTAATGTTATTTAAGGAACATGGGAATATTACCTAAATCTTCCTGTTCTATCTTGACTAGGACCAGAGTTGGGGAAATAAAAGATACCAGAACAGTTGTCTACATGCAAACAATTAGTATTTTTTTTAGTCTTCTATATCCAGGACAGCCAGAAATAAAATAAAATGGAAGTTATAATATTGTATCATGGTTGAACTTTCTCTAGATAATCATGCCAACCAAATCCCCATGACTGAAACCACTCACAGAGTTTATCTCAATAGCTGGTTCTCTCTGCTCCTTTAACCTTAAAATGCCCAGACTCATGGTGCCACAGGAAAAATGTCCTCCTTGGAAAAATCTAATGCTATATATCTCTTGCCATCTAGGTTCATTTAAACTCCAGCCCTTCCAATTAGCAGTAACTTTCTCATGATAGCTCTAAGTATTTTCTGCTCTTAAAACATGATTTATAAGAATTTATGCCATCTATCATAGAGTATGTCTCTTAAAAATAAATTCCACTAATACAATTAAAAGAAGCCCTGACTGCTCAGAGACACCAGGGAGAAAACCAAAGCCATAAACAGAATTCTAATCTCTAAATCTTAGCACTATTGCTTTCTCCAGATCTTTTTCATTTCCTGAAGTGATACACTGAGATTATTTCGGAGGTATTTTGCATAGAGGAGCCAAGTCAACCATTTCTGGTGCATCATTTTCCCAAGTAATTTACTTCCCATCTCAGGTGAAAGCAATCTATGTCTACAGTTCATTTTTAATATACACTGGCAATAAAAAGGAAGACACTAGCATAATAAATACCTGACTGACAGCAGAATTTTTATGGACTGTGGTTTGAAATGCATTTTAAAGTTCAGCGAAATGCACTTTTGAATTTGAATTGCTTTCCCAAACAGTAGCTCTGAAAGAGAAGTTCCTTAGATCTTCCTTAAATTCAAGGCTGGAAATGAACACCGACATTGAATAAGATAATGTATTTGGGGAAGCCATAGTCACCAGATTTAGATCTTAGGATTTAAAGCTGGGAGAGCCTCAAAGATTATCTTGTTCAATCTCCATTTTATATACAAAAAATACTGAGGCACAGAGAGTGGAAGAACTTGCCAATGATCTCACAGGCAGTTAGGGCCAGAAACCTTTGACTGCAAATCTCACATCCCTTCTACCATGTTTTCAACAGTAGAGTGGGTTCAAATCATGGCAGAGACTTATTGTACTTAATGTCTGTGTGATCTCAGATCCTCTTTCAACTTCAAAATCTACATTTAAAACAATCTAAACACTGGCCCACACACCCCAGTCCATCACCCAAACCCCGGTATCTTTAATACTGGCTGCTCCCCATGCTGGGCAAATGTGCTGTACACCTATTCATTGGTTTCCCTATCTTTGTTCTAAGCTCATTTCAATTGAAACTTTATTTTATTTTTCCAATTACATGCTATAATAGTTTTTCAACATTTCTCCATTTGCAAATCTATGAGTTCCACATTTTTCTACCACCCTTCCTTCCATCTGCCCTCCTCATAGCAGAAAACAATACACGTACATTTGTGTTTAACATATTTACATATTAATCTTTTAATATATGAGGAATTAGAACTAAGGGGAAAAAAAGAAAACCAGGAGATAGAAAGGAAAAACATAAGGGAAGTTTTTAAAAAGTGAACATAATGTACATTCAGATTCCACAGGTTTTTCCTCTGGATGGGGATAACATTGTCCATAGAAGGTCTCCCAGGATTGTCCTAGCTCTCTGAACTCTGTTGAGGGGAGCTGCATCCATCTTAGTTGATTATCTCACCATGTTGTTATCAATGTGTACAATGTTCTCCTGCTTCTGCTCCCTTCACTCAGCATCAGTTCATGTCATTCTTTCCATGCTTCTCTAAAGTCTCACCACTCATGATTTCTTATAGAACAAGAGTACTCCATAAATTCATATTTATATACAAAGAAATTGTGGCATGGGAGTAGAAGAAACTTGCCGAAAGTCACACTAATTTCAGTTTAGATTCATTTCAACCCCCCCCCTTTCTATTGGGGACCTTCCACAGTCCCCCAATAACCACATGACATCAGATTTGAACTCCTCCCCAATATCATGTCAATGGTATCCTGCAGGTGCCTTCCATTTATTCTGTATATAACTTCTATTTATACTGTATATAACTCAATTTTTTGCATGTTGCCTCTCCTCAACAGCACGGATGGTGTTTCAGCTTTAATTTCTGTCTTCAGAGCTCTGCACAGAGAAACCACTTAAATGAATACTTGTTGACTTACTGTGAATCTGTACTCTGAAACTTCAGGTTTGTTTGTAATAGGTATAAAAATTCATTAAAATATGCTTCTTTAAGAGGTAGCCCCTTGTCAGAAGTTTTTGATAAAGTATAAAACCTGTTTTAACCTTTTCAGCAAAGAAAGTCCTTTCAGTGTAAATTAAGTATTGACTGGGGTGGAAGGGATAAATTAGTTGGAATAAGAAGCATATTTACCAAGGAGAACATTTGCTGACTGGAAAGCTACTGCCATCTGCCTTTAAAAAAAAAACAGAAGCAAGGAAAAGTAATGAAATCTGATTTTTAGGAGGTCATTTTTCTGTTTTTATTCTTTCTGGAAAAATGGTTTTCAGTGCTATTATCGGAAGAAAGCAACTATCTCTCATGTTAATAAGTGACTGGTTAGTTAAGAGGAGCTCAACCCTGGCTAGCAGCCTGGGCCTTTGAAGGTCTCTGGCCCTTGGAGGCATCAGTAAGCTACAAGGCAGCTAATGGTACCTTAATCATCTGATGTAGAAGGCCTGGGGCTTTCTGCTCCCCAAATACCTAGGCCAACAGATAAAAATTTTCCTTAAAGGGAAATGTTAAATAAGGTTAGACTATGTGGTGATTCATTAATAATTTATTACATTTAGTGGAAAGAGAAGTTGTTTTTTAATCTTTTTCTCTCTAAATTAGATTTTATTATTTCTCCAGTTAACTGGTATTTATTTTACCTCCTGTTCACCTCCACCCATTAAACAATTAAAATAATTCAAAGAAAAAGAAAACTCTTATAACCATTATGTATAATCAAAACAAATTCCAACATTGATCAGGTCTGAAAACATATTTTAAGTCTATCATTTGTCAGAAAGGAAGGGTTCTGTACTCTAGAATCACAGTCTGAATTGCTTTGGAGATGATGGATTTGAACTGAATTTTTCCTATTGCTTTACATCTTGATATAGAACGTATCTTTTTAAAAGTTAGCTCTGTGTGTGTGTATACACACATGTGTGTATATATGTGATATGTAATACATACATACATATTGTGCGATGATGTTTGTCCTTCATTCTCAAAGAAGTCCATAACATCAGGGAGGTGATACCATGGATTTGAAGGGGGGGGAGGCTGTGCTAAGTCACCAGTCTCACTTTCTTCTCTAGAGTCATCTGGCCCTAGTTGCAAGACAATCAGGGTTAAGTGACTTGTCCAAGGTCACACACTAAGTGTCTGAGACTGGATTTGAACTCTCATCCTCATGACTCCAAGACCAGTGCTCTACCCATAAATGTCTATTTTCAACCTCACAATATCCCTTTGAAGATGGCATTATTATTCTTGTTTTACTGATGAGAAAACTGAGGCAGAAATGAGTTAAGTGATTTACTGAGGGAATGTCTGAGGCAGAATTCTAATTCTGATGATGATGATAACTAACATATATATATATATATATATATAGTAATTTAGAACTTCGTAAATATTATCTATTTTTAACTTCAAAACTCTGGGAACTAAATACTAGGATTATCCCCATTTACAGGTGAGGATACTGAGTCAGTCAGTATAAGTGACTCATCCAGGGTCACAGAGCTAGTAAGTGTCTAAGGTCTCATTTGACCTCAGATTTTCCTGACTCTAGGGTCAATACTCTAAGTACACTCTATTCAGTGCACCACCCAGCTGTTAGCTGTGGTACCACTTAGTACAGAAAGCAGAAAAATAGTCTTTTATAGAAATAATGCTTTAAATTTTTATCCACAGAACAGCATCTCTATAAAGTCATTATTTTTTCCTGAATGTGTTACCTTAAAAAAGAGGGTAAAATTCATCAAAGTCTCCCCTTACTTTCAAACTGAGATATCAAAAGTTTTATGCAGAATATTAATAGGAAAAGGAAAAATAATCTTCCTAAAGATAAATTAGAATCCACAAAATCATCTCTAAATAACCACCCTGCAGGAGGTTAGGTGGCACAGTGGCTAGAGCACCAGCCCTGGAGTCAGGAGTACCTGCATTCAAATCTGACCTCAAACACTTAATAATTACCTAGCTGTGTGGCCTTGGGCAAGCCACTTAGCTCCATTGCCTTGCACAAAAACCTAAAAACAAAAACAAAAACAAAAAAATAACCACCCTGCTAAATGCCTTTTCATTCTGACCAGTTTTGAGCATCATAAGATGAACAACACCTGGATGAAAGATCCCAAATATGCAAATGAGTCTAAATCCTAAAACCAGCCTATAAAACAATTTAAGACAAGTTGAAAAATAAAATTAAGATTTAATCTCCGAGGAAGATCTATCTGTGCAAATAATTTAAATAGTGTCAAATCATCAGATAACTCTGGTGAGGGAGAAATGGGAATGTCATGCCATTAATTTTTTAAGACAGTCATCATACATCATGCTTACCAGGTCTATTTCTGTAAAATACCAACTTCAAAGCTCACAAATGTAACCTTAATCATTAATTTGCTTAAGATGCCTCAGAATCATTTTCTAATCAGGAAAAACCCTAATGTTAAGAGATCCTGGCAACTGTCCATGAGAAAGCACAATGAACCCATATGGTTGGAGGATGCAGCAAAGGAGAGAACTGAGGAGAGGTCTGCCAGGTAGCAAGAGAATCAGGACAGAGAGGTGCCAAAATGCACCCAACTAAATACATCAGAGCTATATCCTTGCTGGGTATCTTTTTGGCTTCTTTGAACCTCTTTTAACACAACAAAGGTGTCAAAAATGCAGTCCACAACATTTCTGACTGTGGTTTGAACAAGATTTTACTGTAACTGAAAAATCTTTAATAAAATAAATAAGGGGGGGCGGCTAGTTGGCGCAGTGGGTAGAGCACCAGCCCTGGAGTCAGGAGGAACTGAGTTCACATGTGGCCTCAGACACATAATAATTACCTAGCTGTGTGGCCTTGAGCAAGTCACTTAACCCCCATTGCCTTGCAAAAAAAACCCAATAAAATAAATACAACAAAACCTAGATAATGTTGAGATTTGGTTTTCTTTTTTTTTAATTTTATTTATTTAAGGCAATGGGGTTAAAGTGATTTGACCAAGGTCACACAGCTAGGTAATTATTATGTGTCTGAGGCCACATGTGAACTCAGTTCCTCCTGACTCCAGGGCTGGTGCTCTAACTACTATGCCACCTAGTTGCCTCAAGATGTAGTTTTCTATGTTAATATGGGGCCCACAAGGATTCTTATGATTCAGTGGTCCCCATTTCTCTTTGTTTGACACCCTAGATCTATAAGTGTTTTATTTTCCTCCATTTCCATATCTGAAGCATGAAACTGGTTTGAATCAGGCCTGATCACATTTAACAAAAACAGAGAATTTTGGAGGAAATATATTGAGTTCCATTTGGTCATGATATTGAGTTGGAGATGCCTATGGGGACTCTGATTAGGGATATACTACATACTTAAGGAGAAAGCACAGATGAATGAGTTAATATGAAAGGAATGAGGAGATCTCTATATCGCTCTATTATGTAGATATCAAGCAAAGGAGGGGACATTTAATTGTCATTCATAAATGGTCAAATAAAAACATAATTGTTCTTATAGCCTTGAATCTCTTAATTTGATGTAAAAGTCATTCCTAAGCCATTATTAACTAAGTTACGAAATTAAAACTTGTATGAGAAGAATAAAACATAATATTAGCTACCTCAATGACAGAACTAATGAGATATGGCTTCATTTATTAGATGAAATTATAGCATCAAATTTCAGATTTAGATAAAACAAACATTTCTTCCTTTATTACTCAGTATTGGAGAAGAAATAATCATCTCATCTCTGACTGTTCCTTTATTGAACTGATTTCAGATAAATTTTAAAAACATAACACAGTATTTGCTAGTGAAATGTCCTTAAGTCTTTTAAAAAATGATTTTAGAATAAGTGTAATTAATTGTTCCTACATAGGTCCAACCATAGAAAACTACTTCTAGTTCATTCAACTTTAAATTGATATATTTAGATAATTTTACATTTTGCTCAAAAAAAACAGAAATGACAGGGAGAAGGATGATAGTCTAAAGCCAGTTTTGAATCTCTATTTTACTCTAATCACTTGGGGGCTCTTACACAAAGTGGGTTTTCTCAATTAAGGGCATCTAATAAGTATTTTAAAACTTAATTTAAAATAGTCAAGGGGAAAAATAGAAACAGTGAGTAAAAATAAATGAAACCTGAAGTTCTAAATTCAGCAAGAATTGCTTAGTTTATGAAAAGATTACTTGATATATACTTTGATAAATATCTCCCAAGTTGGGTTGACATCAATCCAAATACAGTTCTGGGTTACCCATAACTCTGTAGCTATCTTCATCACCTTGCATGTGTTTGAGAAGATAGATGGAGAAATCCAGGATAATCCGATTAGTTTTTATGTTATCAGAAACCATCCATAACAGGTGTTTAAGCAGGCATATTGTCGGGGATGGTCATCACAGAAGCCATCACTGTGAGCAATGTTGTTGCAGTTTTCCAAATGATTAGCTTTGTGTGAACACTTCATGGGTCTTTCTTTTCTTTCCCTCTCTCTCTCTCTTTCTCTCTTTTTTCTTCTTTGGACAGTCATTTTTGCATTGGTTAGTCTTCTCTAATGCTATGACATTAAAGATTACTTGAAATATTTTTAAAAAGTTATTACAGACCATTAGAAAGAATATTAGAGTTTTTAAGCATAGTTCAAAATAGTAAATGCACAAATTATAGATAATTGAAATTCACAAAATACACTTTGGTTTTCATAATTGGAAATTTCTGTGCATAATTAGCTTTTGGTATGAATATCCATTTAATTTAAGTTAATATGCACTTTCTGCCTCAATTATCCCAAAATATTGTGTGGTCAAATGACTACTTCAAGCACGAAGAATTTCATGTTTGATTCAGGACTAAGACATATTCATTGCATATAAGATAGCACTAAATGCAAGTTTCTGTTATTTAAGGTCAATTCTTTAAAAACAACTTTTAACATCCTATATTAAAATAAACACTAGGTAAGCAAATACTGTGCTTTTAACTATTGATTAATCAATTTACCCAAGTGTTCATGAACACAACCAAAGCTAGATTCTCTTCCATTCAAAGTGCATCTACATAGTTCCTGGCAAAAGAGAGGTTTTTTGTTTTTTTTAAGTATTTGTTGTCAAAGAATTTATATTACAACAGATCACTTCTTGCCCTTAATTTTCTTTCAATGTAAAAAAAGAATTCTTACTTGTTGAAAACAAATTAACACAAATCTGTTCATAGTAACTGGCAACTGTACCTTTCATGCATATAGTCAACTCCCAATAACAGCTGAATAAACCATTCAATTATCTGGTTTTCAGGAAAAGTATTTCCAGCTTCTTTGTACTCTTGAATTTTACAGTCCAGATCTCGTCCCTGGAAGAGAAAGATATTCATTCTCTTATGTTTTTCTCAATCAAGACATCAAATTCAAGTCTTCTTTTTTTTTTTAATCAAAGCTAATATGAAAGGTATTTTGATCAAGTATGCCAGGTCAAAAAGAAACAAAATATACTTATTATCTGTGTGACCTCGAGAAAGGTTATCAATCTCTCTAAGTCTTCATTTTCTCCTCTGTAAAAGGAGAGATTTGGATTTGACCTTTAAGGTCCTTTCCAATTCTAAGCTTACCAACATATCTTATGAATTACCATCAGCATAGATTTTTATCCTCATTCCACATTCCCAAAGATGTGTAAGTTTAAGACAGCAAACAAATCTATTGACACACACACACACACACACACACACACACACACACAATACACAGATCCACACATACACATTTTACAACAGCAACTGTAGCATCCCTCACTTCCAGAATCAAGCTTAGATGATGCAGTTCTGAAATTTGCCCTTTTACAACTTTCTCTCATTACTACACTTGACTCGATTTCTGAGAGAAGCAGTTATATCTTTGAATGTAACAAGTTATAGCACTAGAATGATATGACCACCAGGAATTATATGATTGTAGAACAAATACAGTTTATTTGATCACAGATAGAAGATAATTATTTGGTTATTAACCATAAAGTAATCATTATCAAAAAGAGTCCCGAGTCTGGGTCCAGGCTCATAAGAAAAGAAAGCAATGAATGAGTAGACAAATTTCAAAACTCCATCAGTCAAGTATGATGCTGAAAGTGATAGATACTAGAGATGCAATGGAGGAAGAAGTTCAAATGAGCAGAACAATAGTTTTGAAGCAGAGCGGTCATCCAGTGCATCAATAAGTTTGGCTGAGGCTTTGTTCCTAGAGAGGGAAAGCACAAAGTGGATGATCTTAGGGCAACAGTGGAAGCATCTGTTTAGTATAGAAACTACTTTCATGAAGGAACTTGGGTGGGCAGTTCCTGAGACAGAGGAAATAAAAACTGATAGTTCCAGAGTTGTGAGTTATCTCTAGAAGATGGGTTTTTCTCACTCTTGTGCCATCTTGGCAGATATATATATATATATATATATATATATATATATATCCTCTCTCCCCTACCTCTACTGGGTATATTTCTAGGAATTTGTCATCTAGGTCTATATATAGATTATTCTATATTTGCTATTCCTGTAAATATAGTTTTATGAGCATGTGTGATGTTATTATTTCTTTTGACTTATTAAGTAAATGTTTATGTTTTACATATGAAAATATTATTATTGCGAGTGCCTGGTTTTGCATAAATAATACATTAATGGGGTTCAAGAATTGTAATAGTAAAAACAAAAATAAATTAAAAAGAAAAAGAATTGCAATGGTAAATAAAACAAGTATATTCCTTTGCAACAGAGTTAACCCTTAAGAACTTATGGTAATAGTCCCTCTCTAGTCCATAAATCACATTGTTATTAAGACAGAGACAACAAAAATGAAGTAAAAAACTGAAAAGAACGATGATGACCCAAATCAACAAAATGTTTGGGTTGGAGGAAATATAAAAAGGAATGTTTTCTCAATCAAATAAATGAATGGAGTAGAAATCTTAATGAATAAAGCCTACATTGATTCAGCTGCTTAACACTTTAGGATTTATTCTTTGGATACAATAAAGAAATCCCCCAGTCCCTCAAAAAAAGTCTTTAAAGCAACATAATTGTTAATTCAGAAAAAGCATAATTTAAAACTTTACCTTTCATTTATTTAAACTTTTTTTAAGTAAACAATGTTGATGATGCTTTGATCAACTCTAACAGTAATTTCACTAATAAGTTTAAAATTACAGTTTTCCTTAGCCTGTTTGATTTTTTCCTAAGTATTCTTCAAAGATATCTTAAAGTAGTTTCTAATGGTGACTTTTTTCTGATGAGTCTATAATGAAAAGAGTATTTATTTTAACTTGAGGCTAAATTTAATAATGGCTTATTCAAAGTGGAATTACGTTTACCTATCTAGTACCCCTAAAATTCAGCTTCACTTAATATGATTTCATATTTTCCCTTCTCCATTTTTAACAGAATTGCCTAATTTTAGAGTTCAAAGGGCTCTAAATAGTTAATCCAGTCTTTGAAAATGGATCCCCCCCACCACAATATATTCAGAAAGGATTCATCCTGTCTGTGCCAGAAAAATGCCAGCAAGGGAAGCACCCTCTCCTTTCTCAACCCCCAAAGATCTCATTCTACTTTGGGGCAGCTCCGATTGTTAGGGGAAGTTTTTCTTGACCTTCAACCTAAATCTGCCTCTTGATAGCTTCCACTGCACCCCTAGTTCTGCCCTTTGGGTCAAAAGTGACAAGACTCCTTCATGTGAATGTTATTCCATTAAGTCTGTTTCTCTAGAATAAATATTTTTAGTTCCTTCTACCAATTCTTTTCACAAACCATGAAGACAAGGCCCTCCATCATCGTAGTGGCCCTCTAATGGATGTTCTCTAGAAGTGTTAAAGTTCAGCACTTAAGACACTGAACATCCATCCTACTTTAGAAGGGGTCTGACCCAGGGCAAAGAACTAAGGAATCATAACTTCCTCGTTTTTTTTAGGTTTTTGCAAGGCAAGTAGGGTTAAGTGACTTGCCCAAGGCCACACAGCTAGGTAATTATTAAGTATCTGAGGCCGCATTTGAACTCAGGTACTCCTGACTCCAGGGCCGGTGCTCTATCCACTGTGCCACCTAGCCACTCTGAACCATAACTTCTTAATAATTTTGACTGCAATATCAGTTCTGACTCCTACTAAGTTGGAGGTCAAGTAGGACACTCAAATCTTTGTTTTGAAAACATTTCACCAACACCATTGGATCTATAACATTAATAGTAGTATTGCTGCTAAATTAATCACTATCACCTGTATTTTCTATTCTGAAATGTCAATGAGATGACAATAAAATGCTAATTAATGCCCCTCTACAATAGTAATGATGCTAATGATATCTGACTTTCTGTAGATATTTAACATTTACAGAGGGCTATTTGGGAAGTAAGTTGTGTGATGTTATCATCATCCTCATTTTATAACTAAGGAGAGGAGGACGTCAGACTGTTTAAATGACTTTGTCCAAGTTCACTGGTAATCAATAACTTAGCCAGGATTCTGACTCCAGATGCAGTACTCTTAACTGCGTCATGTTGATATTCTTATCTATACCCCATCTTTGACTCTCACATTGTAAATGCTAAAAGGGTTTTTTAGATGAAAATTAAGCCCCAGAGACATATCACATATATAAGTTCGTTAATATAAGTTGAGAAAGCTAATCTTAAAAGTGAAAAGGATGACATTCTCTGAAGGATACTGAGTAAGATGAAACAGAAATGTTAAGAGCAGATGCATTAAAAAAAACCTTTAGGGTCAGTATTTACAAAGAGTTGTCCTATATTAAACATCAGTGACAAAATAAAAAAGAAAAGCTAATAACTTAGACAGTGACAGTAAAAACTGAAAACACACCAACATCTAACCCATAATGAGAATGTTCTGTCTGTTCCTTTAGACGATTAAAAAAAGATAAAAGATGTGCTAAGTAAAGCCAAGGCCAAATAACATAACAAGAATTCTTCCACAATCTTTTTTTAAAAAGTCTGTGGCACTGCTTAGAAAAAAATATCAGGCAATGGAAAATAAAAGCCCTGTTATTTTATTGTAAAACCCTAAAGACCGACATTTATCTTCCTTTGAATTTTTTCATCTCTATAATGGACTTCATAAAGGAAAGCCAGGAAAGATATCAAGTCATATTATGCTCTTAAAAGTCAAAAGAGAAAATCCAATTTCTAAATTGTTATTGCAGTATATCATGCAGTATTCATGGAGTGAATGATTGATAATGTGAATGGGCATTCATGATTTCAGTTGATAATTTTCTTCAAATTCCCTTCAAGTAAGTGTTGTTCCTGTTGAGCTGAATTTACATGAACAAGAGTAAAGTAGCAGAATTTATTTTTATTCCCAGAAATGGTGTGAAATAAATAATAGTTTAATCCATAAAGGGCTGTTTTAGAAAATCCTGGTCATTCAAGTAAATTATTCCACTCTATTTTAAGGAAGGTATTTAATGTCCTTGGAGCACCAAAAGTCACAGAAATTAAATCTCAAGGGTTCAGCAGGTAATTTAAAGTTGTGTATTTCTTTGCAGTAAATATAGGTTTCCTTGCTAGCTTTTAACTGAATCTAATTTATAAATATAAGCAAAAAAATTGCCAAGACAATGGGCAAAGGTTTTTGGCATGTTAACAGAAATAGGAGGTCAAAACAAAAACAAAAAACCAGGGGCGGCTAGGTGGCACAGTGGATAAAGCACGGGCCCTGGAGTCAGGAGTACCTGGGTTCAAATCCGGTCTCAGACACTTAATCATTACCTAGCTGTGTGGCCTTGGGCAAGCCACTTAGCCCCATTGCCTTGCAAAAACCTAAAAACAAAAACAGAAATAGGAGGTCACTTGTACTGAATTATGAATTCTCTTAGATCTCGGGATAATCTCTGCTCCCCGGTCCTTAGGAATGAATTCTGCTCTCATGTCATTACAGGGCAGACTCAGGTCATAATTATCTTGCTGTGGTTTAAAGGTGATCCTGACAGGCCAGGACCTCAAGATGACCTCAAAGATAACCCTAAGTTTCCAAGTTGCCAAAGAAAGATGACCAAAGCCCAAGGGTTGGAAAAGATTGCTTATGTGTATCACCTAAGTGAACTACTAGAGAGTACAGTCACAAAGAAGGAAGAATAGCAGCTAAGATACAAAGAAGACTAAAATTCAAGAAAGGGGCCAATGGTGAACTTGGACTTGCAAAAGTATATACACAAATGCTCAAGTTTAGTAAACAAGGAACCCAAAGTCACCGGAAAGCAGGCAAATTTGACCTCAGAGATATCAATCATACTGGGTGACACCCAAGATTAGATGGATATGCTTTTTTGAGAAGGAACAAGATAGTAAAAAGAGCTAGAGTAAAGCAGCATTACAACAAGTGGAAACTATTCTGGGTCTTAATTTCACCAAAAATGATGGAAACCAGGGGCAGCTAGGTGGTGCAGTGGATAGAGCACCAGCTCTGGAGTCAGGAGTACCTGAGTTCAAATCCAGCCTCAGACACTTAATCATTACCTAGCCATGTGGCCTTGGGCAAGCCACTTAACCCCACTGCCTTGCCAAAAAAAAAAATGATGGAAACCTTAGAGGGAAGTGAACAGTAGAATTTGGGATGAGACAAGAAATCTAGGCATAGTCTGATGCCACCCAAATTTCAAAAGAAAGTAGGGCCCCAGGAAGTAAAATGCTTCCAGTTCAGAAGGGATGAGGCAGGTGCTCAAGAAGAACATTCTGAAGACACAAAGAGAAACGAGTCCTGTGAGCTATTGGTCTGAAGAGACCAATGTGGTCACACAGGGAAATCAACAATCAACTTATAGTTTTAAAACCATTGCACCAATGATAGAAGAAAGACCAGGTAAGAAAGGATGGATATAAGAGGGTGAGAGGATTCCCTAAAAATAGTATCAGGAATTCCACAGCTCAGAATGAGCTACAGTTAGTGAGAAGCTAAAGACAATAACAAGAACAACAAAAAATTGTTTTAAAGCTCTTATGGGGGGGAGGGGGAGTTAGGTGGCGCAGTGGAGAGCACTGACCCTGGAATAAGGAAGACCTGAGTTCAAATCCGAACTCAGACATCTAATAATTGCATAGTTTGGGTAAGCTTGGGTAAGTCATTTGACCCCATTGCCTTAAATAAATAAAAGCTTTTTAAAAAAGCTCTTAAAGGACAATAAAAAGTGATCAGAAAGGGAAGACACTAGGTGCTTTGGGAAGACTAGATGATGAAAACCAAAAATGAAGGCAGAGTTGGTCAACTCATAATTTTTTTGTTTTCTTTGTGAAAATGACATTTACCCTAAAAAATGACAAAACAAAAATGACCAACAAATATTTGATATCTAAGATAGATTAAAAAACACTCAACCATCAGGGATTAATTCAGAGGAAGAATATCTTCAAATCCTGAAAGAAAAACAGCAGACATGATATCTGAGCCATTGTGAGTAATTAATGAAAAAATTGTGAGAAATGATAGAGATGCCAAAAGACTAAAGGGAAAACGCTATCTTTCTTTAAAAGAACAGAGTCTTCAACCTTGGGTCAGTAGACTTGACTTTTTGACTTCAAGGAAAACTCTAAAATTGATCATTAAAGACATTGGTTGTGAATGGCCTGAAAGAGGTAGCAGTAACACAGCTTCATCAAAAACAGACTAACCTAATTTCCTTTTTAGCACAAGATTACTAAACAGGAAGATGAAGAGAATGATATGGAAAATAGTTTACCTAGATTTATGCAAAGCTCTTTATAAAATAAATCATACTACTCTTATAGGTAAGATGGAGAAAGATATAGATTGGGAGATAGCATAAAGAGATATATATTCATTATTAGTTGGATGGCTGAACACCAAGAAATATTATTAGGGATCAATATAAACATGGAAGGAGAGCTCCAATAGAGTACCCCAAGGAAATCTGTCTTTTGTTTCATGCTATTGAATATTTTTATCAACTACTTAGGTAAAGGCTTATATGGCAATAATAATTAAATATGCAGATTACACAAAGCTGGTAAGGGTTAGGGTTACTAATAAGTTAGCTTATTATGTGATTCTATTTTTTAAAAAAGGACTAAGGGATTAAGAATTTATATAGTGCCTACTGTGAGCCAGACCTTACCTCAACCCTCACCACAACTGGGTGCCAGGCATTATACTGATTTATTTTTAATATTATAAATTATTATTTTCATTATTATTATTATTAAAATATTATTTTAATTAATCTTCACCACATCCCTACAAGGAATTTTTTTGTGATATTTCCATTTTACAGTTGAGGAAACTGAGGCAAACAAAGGTTAAGTGATTTGTCCAAGGTCATACAGAAGTAGATGTATAAAGCCAGATCTGAACTCAGGTCTTCCTGATTCCAGGTCCAGCTCACTATCCATTGTAGTATAGCTAGCCTTAGGGATGGCTAACACATAGCTTCATAAGAGTCAGAATCTGAAAGGATTATGACCAGCTAAAGCACAGGGTTCATAGAATAAAAGGAAACAATAGGGACAAATGTAAAATCTTCTATTTTGGGTACAATAATCAACTCCACAAATATAAAATAGGAGAACACGGGTTCTAAAAAAGATCTGGACCACATAGTTAGTGGACCACAGTTGACCATGGGCCAACAGAATGATCTGGAAGTCAAAAAAGTGAATACAATGCAGTCTTGGGCTGTGTAGCCTAAATACAGCTTGTTGGATGGTGATTCACTGGTCAGAGCTATTCAACCTAGCCAAGGTGTCTGACTTGGGGGAAGACATGTCCTCTCTCCATTCAAAGAGCAATAGTAGTGCCACAGGTCCGGGTCAAGTTTGTTTCAATGTTGTCTTCCTCACTAGAATGTAGAGTGAGTTCCAGGACCTAGCACTGGGACTGGCCCAGAGCAGGCACTTGGTAAATCCTCATCAACTTGACTCCTGTGCTTATGGGCTCCTTTTTATAGAATGTAGTACCTTGAGAACAAAGATGGTATTGTTTTACTGTTTGCATTGATCACTAAAAATTGAATGAGATGCTTTTTTTTATCCATTCATTATGTCCTTTACAAGATTCTGGAACTGATGAAACTTCATGAAGTCAAGGGGAATAGTAGTAACTTGAGAGTTGCATCAATGAATAGACCCTTGTTGGTGAGAAAAAAAACTACCAAAAACAAAAATGGAAAATTCCAGCTTCTAAAAAGGTTACTGCCTTCTGCAGTGTCTCACAACCTCTCCTCTCGTCTTTTGGTCTTTTCCTGTTTCCTTCTGTTGAATGAACTTTATCTGAAATCATAGTCCAAAGAAATGCTGTCCATTTACTTTCCCTCCTTCAGCCTTGAATACTTTGATTTAGAAGATGTCAATGGTGTAAATTGGTAGCTGTTTACCATTCATAATAAAAAACATAGAAATAACTATTTGGGATAACTTCAGCCCATGAAGAAATTCTTCATTTTTTACAATGGGGAAAAGGTTAATTTTTTAATGGGAATGTTGTGTTTTACTGAATTACATATTATTAGTTTATTTCTCAATTTGGTGTTAAAAAGGTCATGAAAGGAACACACAAAAAACACAGCAAAAAACCTTTTGCCAGATGAAGAGAATGACATGGTTATAGGTTTACCTAGATTGTGAGTAACATGCATATGAATAACCAGACAAAAGAAGTTATCAAATTCCAAGCAAAAAAAATGAAAAATAAAGGTTATTGTGTTTCATTATCTTGAAATAAACAATGATAATAGTGGTGATGGCTGACATTTACATAGTAATTTAAGGTTTGTCCAATACATGACAAATTTTAACTCATCTGTTTCTCACAAGCCTGAGAGATACTATCATGATTCCCATGAACCTAATCCTATAAGTAATCTATCTAGAGAAGCAACAAGCCCCTTCTCTGGATTGGGACTCTCATATGGCTTCTGGCCTCACTAACAAGACCCTTGTTAATCCAAAAACTGAGTTTTTGGTACATGCAAATTCCAAGAGAGATGATATGCCTCCTCCTCCCTTGACCTGGACATGCTCCTTTTCAACGATTTTGATATTTGTCCCTTGTTTTTGAAGGAGACACTGACATCAGGGGAGGTGATGCCCTGACAAGCATGTGCATTGGATTTGAGTGAGGGGGGCTGTGCTAAGTCACCAGCCTCACTTTCTCCTCCGGAGCCATCTGGATCCAGTGGCCAGATATGACTATGATAGACTCCTTCTCTCAATCAAGTACTTTGAGAGCTGTCTTTTTTCCTTCTTATTGCACCATAGTGCCTAATACAGGCCCTCAATACATTTTGCTGACCACCCTCTTAAAATAATTAACCACATAAAAGAGCTATCAAAGAAGGCAACCTTGATAAAGTTACCCTATTTGTGTTTTGGAAGCAAAGAGATGATGTAAAGTGGTCCTCCATCTCATTTCTGATATCTTCCATTTCTAACACATGAATTCCAAAGTTCAACATGTGGAAAAGGGGAAGAATTAAGAGAGGATCTTCTGTTCATTTTCTCTTCATCTTCACTTAGGGCATCAGATTCAAGTCAACCACCATTTATCAAACTGCAATTCTACACAAAGCCCTGAGCAAGATCCAGGAGAGATACCAAAAAATGGTCTAGTCATATGAGTCCCTGCCTGCTCAGTGAGTGTGTGTGTGTGTGTGTGTGTGTGTGTGTGTGTATAGGGGTGGGTTATTTGGGTGAGTTAAGATTCTTAAGTATCACAGAACTTCTATCCACAATTTTCAGGCCATATAGATTTTCAGGCCATATGTATAGACTTAGAGATATTTATATATAAATATTGTATTTAAATGTGTATATATATATGCAAATATTTTTTCTAGCACAGTTTAAGTATAGACAGCAAACAGGAAAAGCACTGGCTTTACAGTCAGAGATCCTGAACTAGAATTCTGCCTCCACCACACACTCCCTACCTGTAGAAGAGTGGGCAAGTGTCTTAACAGCTCTGTGCTTTGGTTTCCACAGCTCTAAAATGAGCGGGTTCCTTTTCAGTCCTAAAGCTATATTCCTTTGGCCAACAGTTCCAAATTAGAGCCTTAGATGGTTGATTTCTGTTCTAAAAGGCTAGAGAGTGCTTAACCATCATTTTATTATGAGGTTGATTTAAAGGTCCACATTTTATGGTATTTCTTATGAGGACCAGCTGCTGCTCATTTCACTCTAATTTCACTCTGTCTTCCCACCAGCTGCCTTGCCATCTCCCAATGCCCTTTTATACTTTGTCTTCCCCTTCTAGAACCTTGAGAGATAAAACTATCTTCTATTCCAGTGGTTAGAACAGTATGAAAAGCACTTCATCTATTGATCTAGTGGTCTGTCTGTCTATCTAGTTCTCTAATCTCTCTACCTAGTTAATTGAGGCCAGCCTTCTCTGTACTTCACTGCAATTACTCAAGAGGAATCTAAAAGAGAAGGGCACTCCATTTCTCTAATGTTAATAGTATATTCCTATGAGGCAGGCCTGGCATTTCAAATCTTAATATTTTCCTTAAGAAAAGAGGAGGAGTTACCCAGGTTTGTATGAATTGAAAGTAAATCTGAGTCTGAAGATTGGGGGGTTCACCTGGTGACAACAAGGGACTAAGAAGTGCATGTGTATGATGTCCTTTGAATTGGTCCCAGTGACTTAGCATCTCGGCAGAACCCGGGGAATCTACAGATGCTCCATTTGCCCTTCTAACTCCTGCTGCCATGGCAACCTACCTTCTGTCTGAGAGAACAGGTCAATCCATTTTGAAACTACCCATCATTTTTAAATTAACACATAGAGGGAAAGGTATGTCTTTTTTTCATTGAGTCCATTAAGAAGTATTTTAAAAGAGGGATTTTTTTTTTGAAAACTCAAGCTGTTTCAAAGTCAGTGTGATAGCAGTAATACTGGTCATCACTTCTCTCAAAAACAGATGGTGAATGAACTAGAGAGGCTAAAGAAAGAGAAATGAGAAACTTATGATGAATGAGTAGCATTTTGAAGTGGTGTTGTATTCATACCTCAGAAACCCTGCTTCCTCATTCTGGAAGAGAGGTGACCCTGGACACACTTTAAAGGCTGAGAAAGTGGCGTGCAAACTCTGGTGCATCTTAAGAGCCCAGAATCACATATTCAGAGCTGGCAGAGACCACAGAAGCTATCCACTGCCAGTTTAGAAATGAGGAAACTGAGGCACAGAAGCCTATGTATTTTATTTTGTGAATTTAAAGATATAATTCTGAGGGGTCCACAGGATTTCCCTTCTGCCAGAAGGGGTGCATGGCAAAAAGAAAAGTTAAAATGCTCTGTGAGAACATAGGTTCCTTGTGAATTGTCTCATTTTTTCTATTTGAATCCCCAGAACAGGCACCTAATAAATAATGTTAATTGGCTGAATGGTTAATTAATTGACCTCATAGTGAGTCCCTCCTTATTTCTGGGGAAGTATTCTAAACTTTATATGAAGAGAAAATTCTCAGAACTCTAAAAGAGAGGAAGAGAAAAGTAGAGGAGGGAAGGTTTAACATAGTGATGCTTTCTCCTTTTTCTTCCCCCCTCTTGTTCTTTATGTCTTTTCTCTCTTCCAAAGAGAAGAGGGATGGTAATTAGATGAGGAAGACAATGGTCAGAACTGATGACTAAACTGATGATCATGAAGCTAGGGAGATAGGCCTTAACTAGAAGAATCTTACATTTTCAGCCTTTCAAATTAGTTCTTGCATCAAATCAGACTTCAACTAAAGCCGGTAGCTAAGACCCTAGGCATACTGAAAACTAGAACTCATACAAGTTTTTATTTAATTAAAGTAATTTTTCCATAAAGCAAAAATGAGGTATAAATCGAGGGAGGGGGACATAGGCATTTTAAATGATCCAGCATCTTATAACCCAATGAATTCATAGTTAGTGGAATGAATGGGAGGGGGATCTTTTTGAACTAGGGATGTTCTACCAGAGTCTCCTCACCCCAGTTCAGTCCCTTTGCAGTCTCCTTCTCCTGTTCTATTCCTTAGTCTGCCAGAAGGAAAAAAACCCTCATGAAATTGGCCCTAAAGGCACAATTCACCCACTGAGTAAATACCACTGAACACCTGTGAACTATTATGTTAAGGGCTGTGGAATCACAGAGGTAAGACACCCATAAGCCCAGAGCACTAAACCCAAATTAGCTCAACAATATTTTAGGATTATTTGGATTTCCCTAAAAACCCCAAACACTTTGGACTACAAGGCCTATGTGCCAATTCCCAGCCACTTTCACATCAAGCCACCTCCATCCTGGGCATCATCCTCACTTCCCCCCCAATAGAACCTAGAAGGACTTCGAAACAAAACAATCCTTCATTGCTTAGGGAGGGAACTTTTAGGCTCAGTAAACAAATGTTTGAAAAACCATTATTAAAAATCTCAATTAGGGGTGGCTAGGTGGCGTAGTGGATAAAGCACCGACCTTGGAGTCAGGAGTACCTGGGTTCAAATCTGGTCTCAGACACTTAATAATTACCTAGCTGTGTGGCCCTGGGCAAGCCACTTAAAACCCATTTGCCTTGCAAAAACCTAAAAAAAAAAAATCTCAATTATTCAGTATAGTAGGCAATGGGAATTTCTACTTCATAGATGGATAGAAGGCAAAAAGGTATTAAATGGGTAATGTTTCTATAGGATGAAAATGGGTAACCTTCATGAAGGAAAACTAAGGTATTTGATGGGTAAAATATAGTACAAAAGCTTTATTTTGCATCAAACTGACAGATAAGCACAATAAATAGAATTAAGTTTGGATGGAAAACACACAGCTTGCATCCTTTGCATTGAAGCCTTAGAGGCTATTGGGAGTATAAAAAGGCCTGGAGAGCTAAATAAAAGTTATCTGTAACAGAAGGTTTTGAGCTCCTCTAGAGTTAGAAAAGGAAATATCTAATCTTTCTCTGAGGTTACTCTATCTGCTTTTCATAAGCTGAGTGGGGTGGCTAGGACTAAAGAGTTTGCTGACCTGACTTAATCAAGAAGAGCTTCTAGCTACAACTTCTTCACTGGCCCAAGCTGAGATGACTTGGCTGGCCCCACAGAGATGAGCCCAGAAGAACAATGCTCCTGAGAGACCTCAACCCTGCTGATGTTGGCCCTTCATTCTCCAAGAAGACCACATCAGGGAGGAGGTGCCATGACAGGCCCATGAATTGGATCTGAGTGAGGGGAGCTGTGCTAAGTCACCAACCTCACTTTCTCCTTCAGAGTCATCTGGGTCCAGTGGCCAGATATGAATCAGGATAACTCGAGATGACCCTGGATGGGAGGCATGAGGGTCACGCAGCTAGTAAGTTCACATTTGAACTCAGGTCCTCCTGACCTCAGAGCTAGGACTTGGGCTCCACACATATTCCCCATGTGTGGACTTTTCATGTATAATTCCTATGCAAGTCCATTCTCCCCACTAATAACATGGATGTGTGTGAGTGTCCCTTAGCTTCTTGGAGGGGCAAGGGGGGACAGTGGGATGTGCTACTGCAAATCCTACCAAGCTTTTCATGGGTTGAGGTTTGAACTACCCAGGTCCTCTGGCCGGGTAAGGAAAAAATAAATATCATTAGATGGCCATAAGCTATTCTTCTGAATATCTTGATACCAGTTGAGTTATTCTGCAGACAGGAGATCGGGGAGGCCAAGGAGGTAGAACTTTACCCCACCCCAGACTGTCCAATCTCTCACAAACTAGGTTGGGCGCAAACAGTAAGCATGTGCCTGTGCTACCTCTATT
Organism: Macrotis lagotis; assembly: GCF_037893015.1. Classification (NCBI taxonomy): domain Eukaryota; kingdom Metazoa; phylum Chordata; class Mammalia; order Peramelemorphia; family Peramelidae; genus Macrotis; species Macrotis lagotis. The sequence goes on along the minus strand of NC_133664.1, from coordinate 38,989,832 downwards.
TGGCTATGTGCATATTTTGACACTGATACTGTTCATGCCTAATCAGTCATGGACCCCACCACACATCACTGTAAATATGCTGGGACCCCTATATGTGAGAAGCGGATGCTGCAAATGCTCTACATTCATTATTATACATCACAATTCAGAGTCACATAAAATCATGGTGGGAATTATTTGGGATTAAAAAAAACTACTACTTTCCTAAGGTATCCTTCTAACATTCTGCCACAATGATTCTCTCTAAATAGTTTATGGGTTTAGGGTACCAAACAGAAACAAACCAAACAGAACCCTCCTTTGGAACTCAGCTCCCTGGAGGTGACCACTCTAAGCCACAGTACAAGAGATAGCAGGTGTTCCTATCCACCCTGTAGTTTGGTGCCCACATTTTCAAGATGACTTTGTTTGAGAGACATTTTCTGGCAGGACAATTCTAGTCTGGTCTCCATCAGAGAAGAAATGCCCTCATTAGGCTGCAGACTTCACTCGAAGCCTTACCTCACAGTACTCAGTGATGATGCAAAAATTATCTCGTTCCACAAAGCTGGCATGAAACTTGACGATGGCAGGGTGGTCAAGCTTGGAGAGGAGCTGGGCTTCCAAGCTTGCCTGAACTGTTTCATTTGGCTTCAGGTCCCCAACAGGTATTTCCTTCAGAACCTTTCTGCAATGAAGGAGAGAAAAGTATAGGAAAGGATGGCTAAGGACATGGAATCAATAGAGGATCACACAGTGCCAAAATGTGCCACCCATCCCGGGGCCTCCAATCCCATGCAGATCAGGGGCAAGGATCACCTCAGCATCCCTGAACCCCACACCTGTAGACCAAGGCCCATTCAGTAGGGTGCTTGAACTATTGATGGAATTGTGAACTTATCTCATCATTCTAGGGAGCAATGAGAGCCATACCCAAATGGCAACAAAACTGTCACAGTAATAGCACTGTTTGGTCTGTATCCCATAAAGATCAAGGAAAATGGCAAAAAAGCTATTTATACAAAGATATTCATAGTAGCCCTTTTTAATGGTAGCAAAGATGGGGGCTGCCCATCACTTGAGAAATGGCTGAACAAGTTGTGGTAAATGAATTGGATGAAATACTATGCTATAAGAAATGATGAGCAGAATGATTTCAGAAAAAACTTGCAAAGGCTTATATAAACTAATGCAAAGTGAAGATAGCAGAACCAGGAGAACACTATACACAGTCACAGCAATACTATATGATGATCAACTGTGAATGACTTAGCTATTCTCAGCAACATAATGATCCAAAACAATTCCAAGAGATTCATGATGAAAAATGTTATTCATCTCAAAGAAAGAACTGATGGAGTCTGAATGCATATTGAAGTATACTATTTTTCATTTTATTTTTTGTGAGGTCTTTTTGGTCTGTATTTTCTTTCACAACATGATTAATGTGGAAATATGTTTTGCATGAATGCATAAATATAGCCTATATAAATTACTTATTACCTTTAAGGAAGGGAAAGGAGAGGATGAGAATCTGAAACTCAAATTTTTTTTAAATGAATGTTAAAAAATGTACATGCAATTGGAAAAGATCTTATTCACAAAAGAAAAAATAAATTAGAGGCAGAAAACAAATAACTTCTGTTCTAAGGTAAGAGATCACATTCAGGGCCAAAAAGTACTAAAGACTCTCTGAGTGACTCTCCCAGACTATAAATCTTGACTGCTTGTTCCATTTTACCTTACCTAGCTTACCCACCAGCCTAACATCATACAACCTCAGCCTTGTTCTCTAGTATTAAATCCCTTGCCTGCCCACAACTGGTTAATGTCTTATATACTATCTAGTCAGTCTCAATATTGGCCAATTGCGGTCAGCAAAATCCCACTATTGCCAATGCTTTGTTATTATACACTATGTTTTAGTCTAAATGTTACAATACAAACAGGAAAAATCCAAGAACTAAAGAGAGAACTTATTTCCATGAACCCTACCAAAATTGAGTTCTATTTGCTGTATAAGCCAAGAGGCTTTTATTATCTAGAGGCAAAGGTGACTTTAAGACCATCAATGTAATTTAGAAACACAACTTTTCAAAAAGTTAATCTTAAGGCAGATTAAGATCATAGATCTACAAAGAATGAGGGAAGGCAATTTTTTTAACCAAACTCTTGCCCTAAGATTCTGTGCTATATGTAAGGCAAATTCACTTTTTTCATACTTCTAAACCAATGAAAGTCTCATTCTCTATCTACATAATGTCTATCAGTGGAACCCACTACTTGCAATCAAAAAGATGATAAAAGAATAGACATTTTGGAAGAGATCCTGGCATTGTCTAGTCAACAAGCATTTATGAAGCACCTTCCAGGCAATGTACCAAAGTTCTGGAGGAATGGGTAGGAAATAAAATAGAGAATCTTAATCTAAGATCAAAAGGAACCTAGTGGGATTTATTTTAGTTCAACTTCTCCCTCAACCTTATTCTCCCCATTTCCCTGTTACAGATAAGGCAACCAACTCATGGAGTCACATAAGTAGTCAATAGCAGAGCCAGACTTCTAAACCAGATTCTATGATTCTAACTTTAGAAATTATCCGGGAATAGAAGAAGAAATCATTTTTCTATTCTGATCACATAGGATGTCCCCAACAAAGTCCATATAAATAGATGGCATGACAGTATACCTAGAAAACCATTAAAAATCATCTTAAAAACTACTAGAAACAATTAGCAACTTTAGCAAAGTTGCAGGATATAAAATAAATCCACATAAATCCTCAGTATTTCTATATATTACCAGCAAGATATAGACACAAGAGTCAGAAAGAGAAATCCCCTTTAAAATAACATCAAACAACATAACATCACACTCAGAAACTCTATGAAAACAACTATAAAACACTTCACACAAATAAAATTAGAACTAAATAACTGGGCAAACATCAACTGCTCATGGATAGGCTGAGCCAATATAATAAAAAATGACAATTCTACCTAAATTAAACTACTTCTTTAGTAACATATCAATAAGCATCCAAAAAATTACTTTGGTGGGCTAGAAAAAAATTGTATCTAAATTCATATGGAAAAACAAAAAGTCAAGAATATCAAGGGATCTAGTGGAAAAAATGTAAAAGAAGGTGGAATAGTCTTACCAGATCTAAAATTATATTCTAAAGCAGTAGTCATCAAAACTGTCTGGTCTGTCTAAGGAATAGAGTGATGGATCAGTCGAATAGACCAGATGCAAAAGGGACAACAGGAAATGATTATAGTAATATGTTTTTCGATAAACTCAAAGAGTTCAGTTTATAGGTTAAGAACTCACTCTGATAAAAACTGCTGGGAAAACTGGAAGATAGTATGGCAGAAACTAGGATTAGACCAGGCAGAAACTAGGAATTAAGACCAACATCTCACACCCTATACCAAGATAAAATCAAAATGGGTACAGGATTTAGACATAAAAGAAAATATTATAAGCAAGTTAGGAGAACAAAGGATAGTTTACCTGTCAGATCTATGGAAAGGGGAGCAGTTTAGGACCAAGAAAGAGAGAATATTAAAAAACAAATTAGAAAATTTTGAATACATTAAATTAAAAAGCTTTTGCAAAAAAAAAACCCTTTCTAAACAAGATCAAATGAAATGTGGTAAATTGGGAAACAATTTTTACAACTAGTGTTTCTGACAAAGGACTCATTTCTAAAATATATAGAGAATTGAGTCAAATTTAAAAAAAAAAGTCATTCCCCAATTGACAAATAGTCAAAGGATAAGCAAAGGTAATTTTCAGATGAGGAAATCAAAGCTATCTACAATCACATGAAAAATTGCTCTAAATCATTACTGATTAGAGAAATGCAAATTAAAGCATCTCTGGGGTACCACCTCACACTTCTCAGATTGGACAATACAACCAGAAAGAATAATGATCAATGTTGGAGGGGGTGTGGGAAATCTGGAACATTGATGCATTGTTGGTAGAGCTGTGAACTCATCCAACCTTTCTGGAGAGCAATTATGCCCAAAGGGCAATGAAAATGTGCATACCCTTTGATCCAGCAATACCACTACTGGATCTATACCCTGAAGAGATCATGAAAAAGAATAGAAACATCACTTGTATAAAAATATTCATAGCAGCTTTGTTTGTGGTGGCAAAGAATTAGAAATCAACATGTCCAACAATTGGGGAAAGGTTGAACAAATTGTGGTATATGTATGTTATGGAACACTACTGTTCTATTAGAAACCAGGAGGGATGGGATTTCAGAAAAGCCTGGAAAAACTTGCATGAATTGATGCTGAATGAGATGAACAGAACCAGAAGAACATTGTATACCCTAACCAGCAACATGGGAGTGATGATCAACCTTAATGGACTTGCTCAGCTCATCAGTGCAATAATCAGGAACAATTTTAGGGAATCTGTGATGGAGAATACCATCTGTATCCAGAGAAATAATTTTGGAGTTTAAACAAAGAACAAAGATCATTACCTTCAATTTAAAAAAAAAAGTCATCTTATCTTTTACATAATTTTGCTATCTCTAATATTTTATTTCTTCCTCAAGGATATGTTTTTCCTCTCAACACATTCAAATTTGACCTGTGAATATCATGGAAACAAATGTAAAGACTGTAAGATTACCTTCTGTTGGGGGGAAGGGGGAGGGAAAGTAGGGAAGGAGGAAAACTGTAAAATTCAAATGCAAAAAATGATTGGTAGAAATTGCTGTAGTTTATAATTGGAAAACAAAATATATTTTTTTAAAAAAAGAAAGAAAAATCCTAGACCCAAGTTCCAATTATTCAACCTAACCCATTGTAATAAATATTTGTTAAAGAGAATTAAATTCTTTTCTTTCTTTTCTAATTTTAGATCTGGTTATGTGAAAGATCTCTTGTTGTGAGTGAAATGGGTTCTAAAGCATTCTAACTAGGGGTTGTCTTCAAGGGGATAGTGATATAATCCATTATCGTTTTTGAACTTGAAGTCTTTCCATTCTACAGAATAGATGCTATACCAAGAAATTGGGTAAAATGATAAAATGTTGGTTTTGATTATTATCTGGGGCTGTAAATATACAAAATGGCACCTGTAATCATCAGTATCTCTTGCTACGTATTTATATTCATAATTATGATTTTCAGTGTGAAGAAAAAAATAACATCTTCATGTTGCTCTTACTCTTTTCCAAGTAATTGGTTGTCCATTGTTGCATAGTTGTAAAAGTCACGGTAGCTAAACCTAACAATACAAAACCTTATACAAGCTAAAGACACTCTCCTGACGATCGGGAACAAACACAATGAAACCCCATATGATAGCTTGCTTCCAAACATCAATTACTGAGTAACAGACCATGAATTTTTACATATAGTTGCCTGAACCCATCTGGCAGCCTAATGATAAAGCACAAATTCAGATTTGTCTACAGCTTTTCAAATTGGGTTAGTGCCATCAAGACCGGCAATATCTGTTGTAATCCTCTTTGGCTGACTTCAGAGCAGTCGGCCTCCCTCCCCATAAAGCATGTCACTTTAGTGAGCTGACAGCCAGGCTCCTCCGTTATAGATCACTTCATATTAGATGTTCAGTAATAAAAACTCGACACATCAAGGATAGCTTGTCATTTGCTCAGTGACTAATCTTTGGGAACACAACAAATGGGTATCAAAAATGCCACTGGCTTGGGAGAAACTTTATGAGAACAGGAAAACTAGGCCTTCAGACAGACATACTTGGAGCTGAAACCCTGAATGCTTTTTCTTTCCTTTCTGATTTAAGAAAGGGAAAAAAAGAAGTCTAGTTTAATTCCAATACCCTAGTTTCTCTTTTTGAAGTCAATGACAAGAAGACTCAATTCAATTAAAATACTTTAGAAATCAATGAATTGTAATTTTTTTTTCTTGAAGTAAAGTTCCTCCTTTGAAACTCATACACACACACACACACACACACACACACACACACACACACTGCTTGGCACATAGTAGGCATTTAAATAAATGTTTATTGATAATTGTTTATTGATTGTGTACTGATTAATATTTGCTGATTGATTGATATCCCCACCATCAATCCGCAAGCTTTTATTAAGCACAGGCTGTGGATCAGAAGTGGGCTCACCATGATCATGAATCAAACAGAATTTATTAGTCATCTGATAAGTGCTGGGTACAGTGGCTTGTCGTCATCATTATCACAGATCAAGGTCAATAAAGATTAAGGGCCTATTGTAGTACTGTGCTGTCATCTCCATCATCATCACCATGAATCAAATAGAATTTATTAATCACCTAAAATGTACTGGATACAGTGATTTGTTAGCCTCATCACAGATCAAGATCAATAAATATTAAGGGCCTACTGTAGTACTGTGATGTTATCTCCATCTCCATCATCATCATCATCATCATCATCATGAAACAAATAGAATTTATTAATCACCTAAAATGGGCTAGGTATAGTCACTTGTCATCATTGTCATCATCTCATATCAAGCTTAATTAATATTAAGGGTCTACCAAGGTATTGTGTTGTCATCTCTATCATCATCATCAACAATGATCAATAAACAATTAAGAACTGATTTATTGTTATCTAGTCATTTCAATCACATTAGACTCTTTCTGGCCCTTTTTGGTTTTTTTGTTTTGTTTTGTTTTTTGGCAGAGATACTGAAGTAGTTTGCCATTTCCTTCTCCAGTTAATTTTACAGATAAGGAAACTGAGGCAAATCGGGTGAAATGATTTGGCCAAGGTCACAGTGTCTTTTACTAGATTTGAACATGGGAAGATGAGTCTTGCTGACTCCAGGCAAGACTCAAGGCCTGTGCAAATCTTCCATGATTTTCCCTTAGACTATTTTGCACTCTCACTTCTTGTTATTAATATATTTCATATTCAGCCACTAAGAATCTTTACCTTCCTTCAGTGCTTAACTTAAGTGCTTCTTCCTACAGGAAGCCTTTCCTCTTGTCCTATTTACACACTCCTTTTACCTAGTATCTCATCTTCCTTTATCAGTGAATATGCTGGTTTTTCTCCCCAAGAGAATGTAAGGCTCCTGGAGGAAGAAGGGTCTGGTTTTTTTATTGTTGTGGAATCCTAGCCAGCAAAATGGCACAGCGAGTGGACAGAGTCGGACCTGAAGGCAAGAGACCTCAAGTACAAATCCAAACCCTGACATTTATTAGCTTTGTGACTCTGGGCAAGTCATTTCACCACTGTCTCAGTTTCCTCCATTATAAAGCAGAAATAATCAGCACCTACTTCCAAGGATTGATGTAAGAATAAAATGAGGTACTTGTAAAGTGTTTTGCATACCTTAAAATGATTTATCTATAGATATATTTATATATCTACAGATATTTATTATACAAATATACATATATACACACAATTACATGCTATATTTATAAATGTATATTATATTCTGAACATATAAATGCCATTATCAGTCTTGTTGCTCAGTATCTACCGGAGTGCATTGCCCACTATTGTTGTTCAATAAATGTTCATTGAATTGTACAGCAGTGCGCCTCCTTTTCAAAAGGTTTTTACTAAAAAGAGATGTTTATCCAGCTAGCGGGGAAACAATTGATCTAAATGACTTCCAAATAGTCACTTGTTTGATTAATATTAGTCTGCTCCTACTGGGTTCAACTCATTATTGTACAGAAATTTGATTTTTCCAAATTTATTTCTTAAGAGTTAAAGTTTGACCATCGCTCAGTAAGACAAAGGGCTTTTTCCTTCAATGGCCCTTTATTGACCTGATAAAGAAATATTCTTCAGGTTGATATATGAGGCTGATAAAGAAAATCATTTAAATTCCTGAGCTCCAAAAGCCAATTTTCCTCCTTCTCTGACCACAAACACCTTAAAATAAGCATCTTTATCCCTAGTACATGGTACAGTGTTGGCACTTAGTAGGCACTTCATAAAGAAATGTTTACTGAGTCTCTCTGACTCTGAATGTAAGAAAAGAACAAAATTCTAATGACATAAAATTCATTTTGTGTTCTTCTCTTTCCTATCTCCTCCTAAACACTTTTGCTAAAGAAGAGTTTAGACATCCTAAAATTCCTGGTTGCCTCCTTCCATAGGAAGGACGTGCTGCCCTGAAGTAATCCACAAATTGACATTATGGGGCTAATTTTGATTTAAAATGAGTTGTTTCCATACTCCAGCTATAACTGGAGATATTATACTGGAGCCCAAAGCATCATCATGCAGCTTTCCAAATCTAGAAAGTCAGAAAATCTACTTCAAATGAAAAAGGGCTTCTCGGATTTGATTTTTGTCTCAGAGGTTTCAGGTCTTAAAGGATGCTACATCCTATCAATCAATTAGCAAGCATTTATGAAGACACTATGTTAGCTGCTGGGGATACAAAGATAAAAAGATAGTTCCCCTTCCATCAAATACCTTGCATTTTGGGGGGAGGGAAAGAAAAGACTACAATAGGTTGACAGCTAAATGAATACAATCTATGTACCAAATAAAAACAAAGTGATTTCAGGAGCTAAGAAAAGCACTAATAAGAGGCGGCTAGGTGGCACAGTGGATAGAGCGCCAATGCTGGAGTCAGGAGTATTTGAGTTCAAATCTGATCTCAGACAAGTTATAATTAACTAGCTATGTGACCTTGGGCAAGTCACTTAACCCCATTGCCTTGCAAAAGAAAAACAAACAAAAAAGCACTAACAAACTAGAGAAATCATGAAAGGCCTCCCTCTTGAAGGAGGTAACCATTGAGCTGACCCTTGATAGAACCAATTACTGATTCTTCTGTCCCTGTTCTATGGCTTTCACAGATAGAATTCAAATAAAAAATCTTGAATAAGAATATCTTATCAATCTTGAATAAAAATAAGCTTTAATAATAAGCTGATGCAATATTGTTCACTAGAATAACAAAATTTCCTATAGTCATGAATCAAAAGATCTTCAGCATTCTTTCTTGACGTTGTCCACCAATGAGAATCGTATAAGGGTTGGATTTGGTTTTGCTAGAACCTCTACTTCTATATTAGGAAATGGCTAAATTTTTTAATACTCATTTGACTGCAAGTGTAGTAAACACTACTAAGCATAGATGGTAAATAAAGTTTCTAATTAAATAAAGATTAATTAATAAATTAATGATTAATTGCTATATAAACTACTTGTGAATTTTCAGTTTCCAAATAAAATAAAATTCATTTAATAGTATATAGTTTATATATATATATATATATATATACACACATACATATATAAAAAACTATATACTAATAGAAACAATTATAGTTATAACTATAATTTCTAGGATATTCATAGCATAGAATCACTTCTTGATGATTCCAAAGAAGGGTCAGGATGTGTCAGTGCATCATGAAATTAATCTCCAAGGTGCCAAGGTCTAGAAAAGGTGTGCAGATTCTACAGAGGGACTCTGACTTCCCATGGCAGTTGTTTTCATTGCTTTACTTCTTTGTTTTCAGAATATTGCAGAGCCTCCTAGACAAGATTCACAACCACTCAAAAGAGTTTGACATAATCAACTGTACAGGAAATACCAAGTGGATGAATATCTATCAAGAGCATGACATGGGGGCAGCTAGGTGGCACAGCGGACAGAGCACCAGCCCTGGAGTCAGGAGGACCCGAGTTCAAATCCAGCCTCAGACACTTAATAATTACCCAGCTGTGTGGCCTTGGGCAAGCCACTTAAATCCATTGCCTTGCAAAAACCTAAAAAAAAAAAAGAGTATGACATAAAGTTAGAAAGACAAGCTGTACAGCCTGTCCATCGGCATAATTATCTTGGAGGGAAATTCAAATTGCATGAATTAAACAAGAGGAGGAGGAGGGGAGGAGGAGAGCAGGTTCATTGACTTTGGGATATTGAGAACCTCCTTTCATGACCTCCCAGAAATGGAGGCCCATCTTTTTAATACCAATACTCTATAAGTGGTGTTGATTTCCACTTGGTTATCCCATTGGCATCTAAAACTCATTATGTTCAAGACAAAATTTATTACTTCTCAAACTGCTCCTTCTCCAAAAGTCTCCATCTGCTGCAAGCAGGCATTTTTCCTATCACTCACATTCATAACCTCATTAGCATTCTTTATTGTCTCCCCCCCCCTTAAGCCACTTTGACTTATCAATTTTTACCTCCAAAATATTGTTTCATCCTTCATTCTCAAAGAAGACCATGACATCAAGAAGGTGATGCCATGACAAGTGAGGAGGGCTGTACTAAGTCCCCAGTCTTACTTTCTCCTCCAGAACCATCTGGGTCCAGTGGCCAGATGTGAATCAAGATGACTGGAGATGGCCCTGGGTGGGAGGCAGACAGAGTTAAGTGACTTGCCTGAGGTCCCACAGATGAGAACAAGTGTCTAAGGCCAAATCTGAACTCAGGTCAGGGCTGATGTTCCACCCAACTGCACCACCTAGCTTCCTTGGTTACCTCCAAAATAGCTTCCATGTCGTTTCTTCTCCACCTACAAAGTCAGCACTATGTCAATCCCCATTACCTTTTTTTTTTAGTTTTTTCAAGGCAATGGGGTTAAGTGGCTTACCCAAGGCCACATAGCTAGGTAATTATAGGTAATTATTATGTGTCTGAGGCTGGATTTGAACTCAGGTACTCTCCAGGGCCAGTGCTCTATCCACTGCTCCACCTAGCCGCCCCAATCCCCATTACCTCTTCACTGAACTGTTTTAGAAAGTCCCCTGGACTCCAATCTTCCTCCTCACTAACAAGTCCTTTCAGAATGATTTTTCTGATCATTTCAACATTCTATGCAGAAATCAACAGCGGGTTTATACTGTCTTGAGTATACAATCCAAACTCCCCTTAACCTGGACCTCCATAATCTGGCTGATTTACTTCACATCATTCCTGCCAGAAACAGTCCTAATGGCCACCCTCTCCCATCTCAGACTCAACACTGGATTGAACTGAAACCCTCACAAATCATTTGACAAAAAAATGAAAGGAAATTTACTTTGCCCTAACCCAGCAAGGATATGCAACCAGGATACAAGGGTCCTTGGCTTTTCTCATCTCCATGTGGAACCATATCTGGTCATCAAGAAAGAAGGATGTGGTGATGTGTAGTCCATATGGGCAGAAGTTTTTATGTCTGGGGGTAATCAGGAAGCAGTGGCAGGGAAATTGGTTAGTCAAGTCCTGGGACCAGTTTTCTTAGAGAAAATTCACAGGAAAGAAGGCATAGAGTAGGCTTAACCCAATGTGTGGAGAAAATGGTTGTAGATGTTGGTCCTCTCACAACTATCCTCCATGTACCCAACATTCCAGACAAACAGCATCATTAATTGTTCCCCTATCTTAACCCTCCATCTGTAATGTTTTTACACAAGCCTTCTTCTCTTTGGTCAGGAGGGAAAGCTCAGCTCAGGTGCTACCTCTCTGAAACCCTTTAGATTCCCCCAGTTATTGACTCTCTTTCCTTCCATATTCACCTGAGCAGAAAAATATACAGGTTGGCAGTTCCTAGAAGGCAGTCTATCTTGTTTTTCTCCTTGTGTTCAAAGCCTCAAACACCAGACCTTGCTTATAAAAAGAGTTTAATAAATGTTTGTTAGATTGGAGATATGTTCAATAATAGCTCAATGTATAATAAACACATAATTCTGTTTTCCATTTGTTCCTTCCTCCTTTCAGCCATACTGAACCTCAGTAGGACATAAATAAAGATGTTGCCTTATATTTAATTCTCTATCTACTATACCACATTGCCTCTCACTTCATTTATATTCTTGAATAAACAGCTTAGACAGGAAGATATCAAGACCATTATTAAGTGATAAAGCTATGAATCAACCATGACCTACAATATATGCTATTTCATATAATTCCAAAGTATATTAATTATTTTCCACTGTCATTAGTTGATATCACTGAAGGTTATTCAAAGGCGATATGCAAGGCATTAGAAAAATGAGCAAAGAGATTCTTGCTTGAGAATCTGTGATTTGATAGAGCAATGCCAAATATCCAATATTGTTTATATCCCAGTTTCATTCAGGGTGACACTTTTGAATGTAACATTTCAATGCCAGTACAGTATTTGAAATTATGCTAATTACCTTTTTTAAAATATATTTTGAGGGGTCAGAAAGTATATAGTAAATAGAAATTTCAGCCATGGAAGGACTGACAGTAAACCATATCTTTATTAAAAGAATAAAAACACTTAATAATCATGTTATTCCCAAAATTTCACTCAGCTGAGAAATACAGAATCTGTTCAGCAGCGTGACCAATCCATGAGAGGTACCCTGTTGGGTGAATGAAGTGGGGTAGCTGCAGCCTGTGAAAACCCAGTGTCGACTTCATAATGGATCATATCCAACCCTAGCTTAGATAGTTAGAAGGGGCAAGGAGGGAGATTTAAATAAATATATTTAGAATCCTTAGAGAAAGGATGCAGGGAAAGAGTAAAAGTACACACATAAATATTTTTATTCCTTTTGTAGAAAAAAATTTTTTAAGCAATAGCCCACCATAGTGGGGCTCTATACTCTAGCATTTTAGAATCTAAAGGGACATATAGAAGAGTGCTAAAAAACTAACCTCCAGAACAACAGAGTTACCTTGCAAAAAAAAATGTTCATTTTATATTTCATGCACCCCTGCATAAAAAATAGCTATTATTTCCTTCTTTTCTTATGCCACAGACTGAATAGAGATTCAAGAAATCTCTTTTGAGTAGAGTTCCTTAGTAAAGGTGCTTAATAAATGTTTGGTTAATGAATGACTGAATGATGAAGTTAATAAGAGCTCATTTAATATACTGGAAAAGACTGGATGAACTCAGAGTCACAGTTCAACTGCTGATTCTTCCACTTAATAGCTAGGTGACCTTGGACAAGGTTTCCTCATCTTTAAGACAAGAAAGTTGAACTAGATGCTCTAAATCTCTTCCAACTCTAAACCTATGATTCTATGATCCCATGGGACAGGAACTGGTTTTTAAAGATCACGCAGTCCAACCTCCCATGGACCACAGGAATCCTCATCTAAGAAAGGAATATGGAGCTGTGATGGGACAATTACAAGGAGGAGGAATGGGATAGACTAGAAAGCAGTAAATTAGGAACAAGATACTCTGCCTCTAAGTAGTTATGAGCCAGTAGAGTAGGCATGTCACTACCTCCCTAGCCTTCAAGTTCCTTACCTGGAAGCCTATATGTAATCTAGTCCTCTCACCTCCATCCCATGTGAGCCTTCCCTTAGGTTGAGCATTTTCAAAGACAAGAGCTCAATACTTTATGAAGCAATCCATTCCATTTTAGGATATTTCTAATTGTCAAACAGTTCTTTCTTCTTCTTGTCGTTCAGTCATGTCCAACTCTTTGTGTCCCCATGGGCCATAGTATGACCCTGCTAACTTTCATCATCTCCCAAGTCTGTCCAACCTCATGCTCATTGTTTCCATACTATCTACACATCTCATTCTCCTTTTGTTTTAAATCTTTTCTGACAATAGTCTTTTCCAAAAAGTTCAACCTTGTCATGTGGTCTAAATATTTAAGCTTCAACTTCAGTATTTATCTTTCCAAGGAATGGACTGAATTAATTTCCTTAACTATTGACTATTTTACCCTTGCTGTCCAAAGGACTCCTTTTAGGTCTTTTTTTTTTTGCAAGGCAAAGGGGGTTAAGTGACTTGCCCAAGGCCACACAGCTAGGTAATTATTAAGTGTCTGAGACCAGATTTGAACCCAGGTACTCCTGACTCCAGGGCCGGTGCTTTATCCACTGCACCACCTAGCCACCCCCCTCAAAGGACTCTTAAAAGTCTTCTCCAGCACCATAATTTGGAAGTCAATTTTTCCTTTTTGTCCAACTCTCACAGCCATACATTATGTGGTTTTGACTACATGGACCTCTACTGACAAGGTGATGTCTCTGCTTTTTAGCATGCTGTCCAGATTTGCCTTAGCTTTCCTTCCAAGGAATAAATGTCTTTTAATTTCATAGCTACAATCACCATTTATAATGAACTGTGAGGCCAAGATCTAACAATGCTTCCATTTCTTCTCCATCTATCTGCCAGGAAATGATGGGGCCAGTAGTTTTTTTATTTTTTAATGTCAAGCATTTAATGTTTATTTTTCATAATCTTAGTTAAGTTTCAAGGCTGCTTTTGCACTCTTCTCTTTCACACTCATCAAGATGCTTCTTAATTTTTCTGCACTTTCTGCCATCACCATGCATATCTGAGATTGGTGATATGTCTGCAGGCAACCTTAATTATGGCTTTAGATTTGTCCAGTATGGCATTTCACATGATGTACTCTGCATATAAATTATATAAAATATAGTCTTCTGTATTTTCTTTTTTTCTTCTGTATTTTCTTACTGCCTCTTCTTGATCTCTTCCATTTCTGTTAAGTCCCTACCATTTTCATCTTTTATCATTCCTGTTTTTGCATGAAACATTTCCTTGATATCTCTATTTTTCTTGAAAAGATCTCTTGCCTTTTTCACTCTATTGTTTTCTTTTAGTTGTCTGCATTGTTCATTTAAGACCTTATTTCTTCTTGTTATTTTCTGTTGTACTCAGTCTCTTTCCTTTCTCCCTTTCCTTCCCTGTCCTTTCCTCAGCAATTTGTGAAGTCCCTTCAGATAGCCATTTTCCATTCTTCCTTTTTTTTTGTTGCTCCCTCCTGTACAATACTGCAAAACTTTCTCCATAGTTCTTCAGACAATCAGATCTAATCCCTTAAATCTATTATCACTTCCACTTCATCTTAATAAGGGATATTTTTAGGGCAGACCTAGGCAATCTAAATTTTGCAATAAGTAGTTCATAATCTGAGCCACAGTCATTTCCAGAGCTTGTTTTAACTGCCTGAAGAGAGCTTCTCCACCTTTGCTTACAAAATATGAAATCAATCTGATTTTGACAATGCTCAGCTGGTGATGACCAAGTATAGAGTCACCTTTTGGGTTGTTAAAAAAAAAAGTCTTTGCTATGACCAGTGAATATATCTATTAGTCTCTGCCCTGCTTCATTCCACATCCCAAGCCCAAACTTGCCTATTATTACAATTATCTTTTGATTTTCACATTAGCATTCCAATCCTTTAAGATAAAAGTGACAACTTTTTTGATCCTATTTTTAGAAGTTATTGTAGGTCTTCACAGACGTGATCAACTTTGGGCTCACTGGCATCAGTGGTTGGAGACTTGTGTTACTGTGATGTTGAATGACTTGACTTGGATTCAAACAGTTATAATTGTCATTTTTTATAATATACCTCAGTAGTGCTTTCTTTACCCATTTATTGACTACTAAGCTACACCTAGGAATTCTTGCCCTCAGTACTATATGAAATAATCAACTGAATTAAATTCACCCATTACCATCTATTTAAGTTCTCCAATACGCAAGATGTTGATATTTAATCTTTTCATTTCCTGTTTGACCTTATCCATTTTAACTTGGTTCATAGATCACTCATTCCATGTTCCTATGAAATACTGATCATAGCCACAATGTCTTGTCATCAACAGACCCATTTACATTTCTTGACTTTGGCCAGTGATTTCATTCTTTCTGGAGCTGCTTGTAGTTTTCCTCTGCTCTTTCCCAGTAGCAACTTTGGACACCTTTCACCCTCAGGGCATTCAACTTCCAATGCCATCTCTTTTGTCATTTTAATACTGTCTATGTTGTTCTTGACAAAGACACTAGAGTGGTTTTCCATTTCCTTCTCCAGAACTTTTGTCCAAATTCTCTATGACCTGTCCATTTTGGATACCCCTGCACAACATAAGTTCATTAGTTTCATTGAGCTATGCAAGCTCCACCACCATGACATGGCAACGATCCATGAAGGGAAATCTTCTCCCTGGTAACTTCCATCCATTGATTCCAATTCTCTCCTCTAAGCTTTACAAAATATGTCTAATTCCCTTTTCATACTACTTTTGGTAGGAAAGGAGAGTCCATGGGCAGAAGATCAAATTTGTTTCATTCATTTTATCAGCTTATTTTCACAACTATTCTAAATTCATAAAATCCCTTGGCCCCTAATCTTGTAGTGAAATATTTTAAAAGTATGTAACTTATACATGCTTCTAACCACAATTTCCACTAAGAATATCTTATCTGTCATACTTTCACAGTCTCTCTGCTACAAATTTAATCATTTCTGCATTGAATTCTTTAATATAAGTAGGAGTCCTTTTCTGTAGTTTTCTGAAAAAATGTCTCAGGTAAGATTCAGACTATTATTTGAGTGGCTTTTTTTCAGTTTTAATGTTGTATAAGTTTTTTGGCAGTGTCACAGGGCACTGTTGGCCTATATTGATGATGTGTGGTGGAAAGATAATAAGCTATATGACCTTGGGTAAGTCCTTTCATCTCCCATGGCCTGTTTCCTCCTGTGTATTGTTGTTGCTGTTGTTTGTTCTTCATTCTTGAAGAGGCCCAGTAACATCAGGAAGGTGACTAGCAAGTTAATTGGATTTAAGTGAGGCAGAGCTGTCCAAAGACACTGGCCTGACTCTCTCCTTCAGAAAGTCTAATGACAAGACACAGGTCAGAATTATTGGAGATGACTGCAGTGGAAAACTTTGACCTTTTTAAGCTAAATTCTTTAAGTTCTATCCTAGGTCTCTGTTTGACTGACACAACACCCATTTTTTTGATTTAAAGCCAGGTTAAAAAAGGGGTAAAGATAATCTAGTTTCCCTACTCAAAAAAAAAAAATCAAACTAAGAAGAGGATACCCTTAGGGTATCTGGAAGAACAGAAACAATTTGTATTTACAGTCACTCTGAGCCATTCTAATCCAATTACTAAGTGAGGTTTGGGCTAGGACCTATTATTGGTTAAACTGAAAGCCAAAGTGATTTAGGTTATTGTTAAGTAGCTCCATTTGCCCAATTGACTTTATCAGAACTTAGTTTTCCAGAGCTCTATTTCAAGAAATCAGAAATGAGACTACATGAGATGAAAGAGTTAACTGTTTCAGGTTTTTGAAAAATGATAGCAGGGAAGATAGATGATGTATCAGATACATAGAGCACCAGCCCTGGAGTCAGGAGGACTTAAGTTCAAATCCAGTCTCAAACACGTAATAATAATTACTTAACTGTGTGACCTTGGGCAAGTCACTTAACCCCATTGCCTTACCAAAAAAAATTTTTTTAAATGATAGAATAAATGAATAGGAAAGAGGGAAAAAAATTTAGCCCCCCCAAGTCCCAAGAAATCTTTATCAAGCTTCAACAATCAAAAATTATTTTCTTTTGGCCTTAATACCTACATTTAAGGGTATGATTCCCTGGCAGAGAGATCAGGAGGGAAGAAGGAAGGAAGGAAGAAAGGAAGAAAGGAAGAAAGGAAGGGAGGGAGGGAGGAAGGAAGAAGAATTATCCAATTGGAACTGACCAACTGGGTCCCCAGTAAGGCAGCTACTACTACTCACAGATTGTTGTTTGTCTTTTGTTCTTGAAGAGGACCAATGACATCAGGAGAGTAATGTCTTGAATTATAAGAGATTCGGATTTAAGCGAGGGAGAGTTGTGCAAAGTCACCAGCCTCACTCCTCCAGTCATCAGAGTCCAGTGCTACACAGTAGCACTGGCAATGGCCCCAGATGTAGTGGGAGACCTTGGCCTATTTGAGCTAATAGCCTTTCCCAGATCTCACTTTGTCTGAGGCAACACCTATTCAGGGATTAAGACTAATAAGTAAGAAATTAGGCAAAAGATGCCCTGGTTTAACTACTCAAAAAAAGTTGTTATTGTTATTGTTTGTCCCTCAATCTCAAAGGGGGCCAATGACATCAGGAAGGCAATGTCTTGACTTGCAAGTGTAGGAGAGAGAAGAAATCTTCACATCTCTTCTAATTCTAGTTATGACCCTAAGAACCAACCTGGGGTTAACTCTATTCCCACAAATTAACATTAAGCTAGGTCCATCCTACCTTGGATTTGCTGTATTTGTTCTGGAAAATTAGCTATCTTATTAAATGTGGAAGAAGTAATGTCAACATGGCAAACAACCAAATGAGGGAATTTTTTTTCTTTTCCTATCTGGTATTTATAAAAAGAATTCATTAAATTAACTAGAAAAACGTTCTGTGTTTCATGATGTAACAAGATGATATCTTTACTTTTTATTATAATATTCTTATCAATATTCTTTGCTAAATAAAAAAATACATAATTATTGTAATGACCAGAATCATCCCCAGTGGGTTCTGCTTTTCACATATAAACATCTTGTACTATGTTTTGGTAGAAAGAATGCAGGATCCACAATATATCTCAGAACAATTTCTGAGAACAAGGGACCCCAAACATAATACCTTGTTGCCCCTAGGAAGAGGATATCACTGCACACATCTAGAGAATATACACCTTTGAAATTTTTATGTCTTAGCCAATTATCTAAAAGGTTCAGTTATGTAATATGTGTTTTATGTCAAAATGATCGAGTTTTTGGAGGAGGAGAGAAAAAGGATCAGTCCCTAAGAAATAAAAGTACTGATATTACACACTGATGATCATCAGAGCTCCTGGGATATAATTTGAGAGACACTGGACTGAACTAAATATTTTGTTTATGTCCACAATGCAATTAAATAGTGTGACCAGGTCAATAAGATTTTGAAAATATAACCTTGCAAGTAAATTCAGTTAGTTGGCTAATTTAGGTTGTTTAAGATTTTGTTTAATTTTTATCAGATCTATGGTTTTATTTATGATGAAAGTCCTTCTCATAAAGACTTGTATCTGCTTTGCAACTTATAATCTTAGAACAATGCCTAGTTAAGTGATCGGCTCCCATCATAGAGCCAAATAGGTCAGGGATGGAATCTGAACCCACTTTTTCCTGACTCTGCTTCCCAAATCTGCAATGATCTCATGCCAAGCTTGTTTTATGAACATTAATTTTGCTTTAAAAATTCAACAATATAATAGCTCACTCCTGTTCATTTTTTATTCACGACGACATAAAACAAATCTGGAAAGAAAAAGGATTTCATGGAGTTCATCAGATATGATGAAAAGCCACAGCATAAAAATCATAAGATGATGACAGATCTACAGTAGTCACTGAGAGAGCACCAATGGATGATATATATTTACTTTCTTAGATGAGCTAAAGAAAAATAAACTCCATGTAAAGTCAAAATGAAAATAAAACACCCTAGAATATTTAATAAACTTAGTGATTTAATAGGTGGCACTCCAAAAATAACATTTAAAAATTGCTTAAGAGTTCACAAAACATTATCAAATAATATTGTGTGCAATTATGTTAGTCATATGTCAACATTATGATGGTCAAGATGGAGTTTGCAATCCAAGGTTCACTAATATTTGAAATTTCATCATCATCTTAATTACAATATGTAGAACTGAATTAAATTTTAATATGGTCTGATTTCACTTTAGTTTTAATTAAAATCTAAATGTGGAAAGAGGGAAGATTATGATCTATCTATGTTGTCATATATTCTCTGAAAAGTTTAAGCAATTTAAAGTTTCATTTTTTTACATTACTGAATAAATATGTATAAAGCATATATGTGTGTGTGTGTGTGTGTGTGTGTGTGTGTGTACACGTAGCTCATCTTTCAGCTCTACCTACAGAGGCATGGAAGAGGCAGAGGAAGAATATTGAGGAGAAAGGGAACTGTAGGAACCTAGGAAGCCTTTTTTCAAAATTCCATCACAATTTCATGAATAACCTGAAAAAATTACCCAAAAAACTGAAGTCTTTAAATATGTGAGGGTTCACAGAACCAAGAAAAAAAAAGCTATAGGAAGAAGATGCTACAGAAGTCACCATGAAACGAGTGGAGGTGTCTCAGAAGTTACCTACTCACTTTCACCCCTCTTCCCTATTTCCATCCATTCCTGCTAAGCAGGTAGAAGCTCAGAAAGTTTATCTTTAATCTTTTTCCTAAAAATTCATTCTTACTTCTAAGCCTTTAAAATGAGATAAACTGTTGGCCAACAAAAAACCCAAGCGATAGAATGCATTTTACTGAATGTGTATATAAATCTGTTAAAAAGAGGGGGAGGAATTTCATTTTTAGAGGCAAAAGATAAATGTGTTCAGCTGAACCAAGTGAAGGGCTGTGCTCGGGAGGAGCAAGGCAAAGGAGCCAGTGTTTGACATTCACAAGCATTGTAAAAGAATGTGAGATCCAATATTCCCCAAATAACTCTATATTCATTCCCATTATGTGTAAGAGTGTATAAGAAGCATGAGGGAGAAACACCACAGTTGATTAGCCTGAGAGGGCTTGAGTGTCTGGCTCCCGTCACATTTCAACAACAACCCAAGCTCTGATGGGAAAGTAAGGACATGTATGAGAAACAGCAATAAGGGGATTTCAAGTGATTTTCAAGGCACTGTCACCATAGCGACCTAGTGATGCTTGAAGTGCCCGACCTCACCCATGGGGTCTCCAGGTGGTTAATATGTGTATATGTGTGTGTGTGTGTGTGTGTGTGTGTGTGTGTGTACACACACACACACACACACACACACACACATAAAAGCACACCAACTGTCTTGGTGGTTTATGCTTCTATAATACACAAAACTGATGTATAAAAATAACAAACATAAAGATGTCTATATGTATGTATTTATCTAGCTCACTAGTTATCTAGATGGAGGGATGGATGGAAATAAAGAGGGTAAGAGAAGAGTGAAGAAAAAAATAAAATAAGAGAAAGAGGGAAAGAAAATGAAAGAGGAGAAAGGAGAATGGGAAAGACATACAGAAAAACAGGGAGAAATACAGATGGGGACAGAAGTGGGGAAGGGAGAGGGAGAGAGAGTGAGAATGAGAGAGCAAGCATGAGAGGAAAGAGAGGAGAGAGGGAGAGGAGGAGGAGGAGGAGAGAGAGAGAATGCATATAATAAAAATGTATTTTTGACACCCAAAAAATCCAGGGTCTATACCACTCACAAAAATTGGACTAGCTTTCAATACCTGAAAGGATCTTGTTTCCCTGGATGACAATTTATCGATTTGTTTTATTGATTTGTAACATAAAGTAGTCCGTGGTGACTGCAGAGAAGAGAGAGGAGCCAGACAGTGATATGGTATTAGCACTTCTCAAATTATACCCAGCTCCTTTTTCTGGGAATGGACTTGAGGAGACAATTTGACTAAAAGAAGTTTTTCTGACAACCTTGGCTCCTGCTGCTTTGCCCTGAGATGGTTTTTGCAGAATCTGATACTGCTTAACAGAACTTTTCAAAGTAACCTGGGATGTGGGGCTGCTCCTGCACATTGAGCTGCTGACCAAGCATATAATACAAAAGAAACTTGAAAGCAGTTTCCCTTGTGCATTACATCTAGAGATTCTAGAGTTTGCTTTAGGGGAAAAAAAAGGAATTCAAAGTGATTTTCAACTAAGGAAATCAAACTTTAAATGGTAGACTCACAAAAATAAGGTTTGAAGAAGCTTAACAAGCCAGAGAGGAAAAGCATCTTTAGTTCAGAAAAGACTTTAGAAATTGTTATTATATGATCATACATGTAAAGGTCTAGGGTCCTTGGACATGAGCCAGTTCGAACTCCTTGTTTTACAGATAAAGATCCTGAAGCCAAAATGAGTGGTCCGGTGTTAGTACATCTAGCCCTACCTTCCTGTCTCTGCCACTCGGCTATCTGTGTAATCTCAGAAAAGTTATCAAGGGATGAGCTATATGACTTCTGAGGTTCTCCATCTTCAGAGGATAAAAATCCTATCAGGTTAAACTAAAATAGCATCCAGAATAGTTTAAAGTCTTAAGTAGAGTCAAAATAATCTTGGATAACCCATTTCAATGTTTAGTTTGTACTTCTCCTAGTGAACCTACTTTTTAAATTATCATAACTCAAGATTCTTCTTATTCCTCCAATCAATCAATCTTCTTCTGCCTTCATTGGCCTCCCTACAATGTCTGGGCATATGGTCGGGTGTATCAATGACACTACTAGGCTGGACAATCTCTTGATCTGGTAATACTAGGCTCCAAGATCATCCTGTGTCCTTGACTGCTACTTCTAGCCTAAAGATCAATGCTAGAATTCCTTGGAAAACCATGTTGGCCAATCCTACTGCCAATCTACGCTTCTTAAACCCCTGAACCCCTGCTGATACTCTGCTACTTGTTCATCTCTTGACCCCACACTCCGTTTCCTACAACAACTTTGCCAAACTTTCTCCCCTTTCCACAAACCCTCAACTTCACTTTCCAATTCTTTTCCTTGTTCTTGCACCTCTCTTCCCCCCCTTCCAGGTAGCTACCAACTGCAAACCTCAGCAAAGTTTTCCCTCTTTCTGTGGCTTCTATCCCATCACACTTTACTGGCTCTCCTCCCTCTTATCACTCCTGTTTTGTTTCCTTTATACTTAGACATTTGCCCAGGATCCATCCTTGATCTTCTATTTTACATATAAAGTTTTTTTGATTCCCTGAGTTTCTCCCCCATCCCATCTTGTCTACTGAGTCCCAGACTTGCAATTCAAACTTTCCACTTGAATATATCTCAATGCCCCCAATCTATTATCTCCAAAACCTAACTCATCTTCCCTTCAAAAGCTTGTTTGTTTTTTCCCCTTGGTGTTACTCTTCTGTAAAAAGTCTCCCAGTCACCTGTGTGTGAAACTCTGAAGTTATCTTGGCTGCACCTTTTCCCCTTTGTTGGTAACATCAAATAAGCTATCAGTTCCTTTCAATGATAACTCAACAGCACTATCTTGTGCATCTGTCCTTTCTCTTCATCCAACTGTCATCAGCCTACAAACAAAAGCCTCCTAACTATTCATTCCACCTCAAGTCTCATACATTTTCCTTTCTCTTCATTCACACAGATGCCACCCAGGTACAGATGCTCATTGCCTCATTCCCATAATGCTATAATAGTCTGCTGCTGGATCTCCCCACCTTGAGTCTTTCCTCATCACATGTCTGTCACCCTGCTCCCTACTCCATAAACTCCTACCTCTAGGATCAATTCTCTGCCTGGCCTTTGGAGACCCTCCTACCTTCCCAGACTTTTTACACCTTCTTCCCCTTCATACACTTTACAAGCCAGTGCCACCTGCCTATTGATGTTCTCACATGGGGTGCTCCATTTACCACTTGGTAAATGACTTTTCAGTGGATGACCAACATCCCTAAACACTCTCCCTCCCCATCTATGACTACTGGATTCACCAGCCTCCTTCAAGACTCGGCTCCAATCTCATCTTCTCTCAGTCCCAGGCCTCCTCCAAAGACCTTCTCTCTGAGAACATCCTCATTGATTCTGTATATATCTCTCAAGTCCCCAACTGTTTGCCCATTTTCTCTCCCAATAGACCACAAGCTCCTTGAGGGCAGGAACTGTTTTCCCTAGTAGTCTGACTTTACCTATACCATCTTCTACATGGCCCTGATCAAAACCCTCTATAGTTCTCTACTGCCCACCAAAGAAAGTCTACATGCCACATCATGGCCATCAGGGCCCTCCAGAACCTAGAGCTAATCTATCTTTTAAAGCCTCATATTTCCCTCTTTCATAGTCTCTGAAATTCCAGAAATCTTGCTATTTGTGACTCTCACACCTTTCTGTGTCTAGAATGCCTTCTGATTACTGAACTCATTCAACATGAAAGCCTATCTGCAGTGCCACCTCACCCACCTATGAAGCCTTCCCTAATCCTCCCAACCCTGAAGTGATTTCTCTCTTATCTAAATTCTCACAGGTTTTTTCCTATACCTCTAATATCTTCACTCTCAATTGAATTAGGATTTAGTTGTGTTTTCATCCTTAACTCTAGTAAATCATGACCTCCAGAATGATGCAGATATAGGGGAGAGAGGTGAAGTCAGGAGATATGGGATCCATTGTCTTGGGTTCAAATTCTATCTCTGATTCTTACTAGTTACACTACCATGGGCGAAACACTTAATCACTCTAAACCTAGTTTTCTTTATCTATGAAATGGGGACAACAGTACCAATAGAACTCAAGTCACAGGATTATCATAAGAATCAGTTGAGGTAATATTTTAAAAAACACTTTGCCATTCTTAAAAGGACTATGTCAGTGTTACTATTTTTATTATTCCTACAGGCAAGGTTTGTGTCTTATTTATTTTTGTGTCCTTGACAGAACTTAACTTGTGCCTTACATATAAATATGTGTTCAATAAAGGTTTGTTTGTCAATTGGACATAAAGCAGGAAAGGATGGTTAATAGGGTATATAATGGAAACAAGATTTTAAATCATCTTGGATGCGAGGAACAGGACAGGGAGCAACAAGATGAAATTTAACAGGGGTGAATAAAAAGCCCTATGTTTAAGTTTTCAAAAAATCAATTTTACAAGTACAGAATGGGCGAGACCTAGCTTGATGGGAATAACAATTACAGGGAAGGAAACATGGTTTTATAAAATTAAGCTCTAAACTGCAAGAGGGGAATTTGACCACTAAATAAAGCTAATTCAGTCTTGGATTGTGCTGAGAGCAATAGCATCTAGACTAAAGAAAAGAAGAGAATGCCTATGTAATGCTGGACAGCTGATATCTAGAGGATTATGTTTTTTATATGTTTTAGGACAGGAATGTGGCAAAGTAAGGAATGTGAACAAGATTGAAGGTGACAGGGCTAAAAATCACAGATCTATAGCTGGAAGAGAACCTCTATCACTCCACAAGCAATTGTTTAATGCCTTCTACGTGGCAAGCCCAGGTTAGACTACAGCAACCGCAACTCCAAAGAATCGTCTAGTCAATGACTTATTAAAACATCTAAAGTTAGAAGGGGCCTTAGAGATCAATAAGTTCACACATATCATTTCACAGAAAAGGAAACTGAGGCAGATAGTGTTTAAGTGACTTAAGCCTTCAATAACTATTTTCCAGTTCACTGACACTCATAATACATAATGGGAAGCTGGGTGATATGGTCCTGGAAAGGGAATATAGTTTGCTCAGGCAGTTTATTTAGGGCTAATGGGTGGAAATTTTGACTCAATATAAGGAAGAACTATTAGAACCTTCCAAAGTAGGAACAAGCACCTAAAATGATAAGGATTGCTATCAAATAATCAAATGAGATGATCTTTATTAACACTTAGCATAGTGTCTGCAGTAAAATAGGAGTGTAATAAGTATGTTCTCTTTCCCTCTTCACATCCTGCAAGAAATTGGTTCGGTAAAGAATTTTGGGGAGGGGATACCTGCATTAGTGTTAAAGGCTGTGTTCCTATCAATTCTAAGATTTAATAATTCATAATATGTCCTTGCAAAGCTACTTGGCATTAAATTTTAATGTTCAATGGACATGGCCTATCTGATTTACTATTATTTCTCTAGACTTATGATTTGATATGGGAATTATTGGTAAGTTATAATAATTAAACTCTTTCCACCAATTCAGATCAATGATGTTTCTGTATCTTATAGAGTTAGAGAGGTCTCCTAGGGCATGGAGGACTTACCCAGAGTCATAGGAAGCATATCAGAAGTGAGCTTCCTGACTCTGAGACTCTACCCAATATAAATCTTGTTGCATTTCAACCTTTGTCTCTTCCAGTTGTTGTCCTTTATTCTTGAAGAGGACCAAAATTACAAGGTACACTGGGTCTGACTGTGGCTGATCAGATCAATATGAGCCTGGAAAGTTCTACCACAGGTTGGACACAGATAGTCCCTATGAATATTTGTACATGTACCAAAAGACATCACCCATACCATCTTTATTTTATGGGGCAATGGTACAACCTAAACATTTGTGTAGCAAGGCAAGGTCCAGATGGATGGACAGACTGATGCAGGAAAAAAAAATCAAAGCAATAAGTTTGTGCTATCAGTTTTCCACTTTCAAGATCAACAGACTTAAATTGAAAAAAAAAACAAATTATAGAATGAAGGTCAAATAACATTTCTCCATAGTTTGACTTGACTTTTCATAGACTCTGCATGTCAACCCAACAAGACTTTGTTATCCTTGCCTGATTCTAAATGCACAATAAATATTCCCCAAGACTTGAGAAAAAAAAAAAAGAGAAAAGAAAAGAAAAGTCAAATGCAAGCTCTCACCTGATCTGGCTTTTGCTGCCTTCTCAGGCATAGGCATCTGCTCTCTCTGCTGATTTCTCGATGGGAATTTATGTTCACAGGCTGTCAACTTTTAGTTTAGAAATTTCAGTCAAATATTGTTTTCAGGAACCACATAAACTGGGTTGTCATGGTACAACCAAAGTCATCAAGAAGGGAATAATTCAGCTGAGACCATAGGAATGCTGAGATAGGGCAAAGGACAGCAGAGCCAGGAGGACCTGGGTTCAGGTCTTACCTTTGACCCTAGGCAAGTCTTGGTGTCTGATGCAATGACTATAAAATGCAGACAAGGTGCCAGCCTTCATTGGTAGGAAGAGAAACCATGGGTCCCATTCACAAAAATATCTCTCAGTCCAGCTAGAAGTCATGCTTCCCAATATGATTCTAACCCTTCTTTTAAACCCAAAAATCCTTAAACCTTCCTAACAAGAAGGAAGTGTTATTCTTACCAGTTTCACACAATCAACTAAAAAGCACTATATACAATTAATATAACAGTGGTAATAGAAACAATGCTAAAAGGCAATAGGACTTAAATGTATTTGCAAAGATTAATCTTGATTCAGAAAAAGTACTTCCCTATACTTGTTAGCTTCATCTACCACAGGATAAGATCATTTTGTCCGCTGGTCTGACTTAATTGTTTTTCTTGGATAAGGGAAGATTTGGGGGAGCAGGGGTTGGGGTGTTGAAGAATAGATTTGGAATAGACTAGTATAAAAAGACAAAAATAAACTGTTTTAAATCAAATGCAAGTCATGCTATTATAGCAAATAAAAAGACTTCATCCTCTTCTACCATTTCTGCTATCAGCTGTTGTCTCCCTATCATTCATTGAATATTTTCAGAATTCCACTATTACATCAGAGACACACAGCTGGAGGCTCTTTGATTTCCTCCATCAAATCCAAATAGATTCCCATTTTTCTTTTAAAACTTCAAGTTTTAGATCTTTCATGCTAGTTATCTGGGTCAACGGCTAGAAGATCCTCCTAAAATATAGCTTTAAGCCCCAGAGGCCAAGGCAGTTGGAGAACTCATCTGACCAAGGGACTTCTTCCTTCTCCTTCTTCCAAGGTGGATCCAAAGATACCCCACAGACATAAAGACCAGCACATTGCACTTCTCGGGGTTCCCAATCACTTTCCTACAAACCACTAAGTAAGGGGCAGCCAATGCCCAGGGACAATCCAGCACAAGGAAGAAACAAATGAATGTTCTTGACAATTCTAACACAGTAAGCCCTAAGCTTCTCAGCAGAGTCACAGAAGGAGTGGAAACTATCAGAGATTTGAGCATTGCTGCTTACAAAGTGCTTCTCTCATATACGATCTCACCGACCCTCTCAATAATCCTGTGAGAGTTTCATTTTGTTATTATTTTACTATTTATATTACTTATATATATTTTATATGTTATATTAATTATTATTCCCCTTTATAGGCAAGGAAGGTGATTTTGAGAAAGGTTTAGTGACCTGCCTGTGATCTGTTTGAGACAGGATTCCAACTCAGGGCCTCCTGACTCACAATGTCCAGGGCTCTTGGCCTTCAACCCTCAAACTGTCAACAAAAGAAACAAAAGATACACTTCAAGCCTCTGAG
This sequence comes from Macrotis lagotis, assembly GCF_037893015.1. Lineage (NCBI taxonomy): Eukaryota > Metazoa > Chordata > Mammalia > Peramelemorphia > Peramelidae > Macrotis > Macrotis lagotis. The sequence goes on along the minus strand of NC_133664.1, from coordinate 38,962,120 downwards.
GACTACATAGTCCAGGTAGAAAGAAGAGGCACGTAGCTCCTGTCCTGTCCAAAGAATTTAAGGAAAATTGCAAGTTAGTCTATAAGCAAGTGTGTCCAAATATCCAAGGATGATTTTGCACATGACTTTTGGTAAGAAGGTATGGCTAACTAGGTAATTCAGTAGATAGAGCAATAGGCTGGGAACCAGGAGGATTCCTCTTCCTGAGTTCAAATCTAGTCTCAGATACTAGCTGTCTGATCCTGGGCAAGTCACTTTACCCTATGTGCCTCGGTTTCCTCATCTGTAAAATGAGCTGGAAAAGGAAATGACTTAAACCATTGCAATATCTCTACCAAGAAAACCCCAAATGGGGTAACAGAATCAGACACGACTGAAAACAGCCAAACAATAATAACAAAAAGGTATCAATAAACCCTATTGGTTCCTTTAGGGTCAGTCCAGGCAGCAAGCATTTAATAAAGTTTGATAAAATTTGTTCTTCGGTCTGGAAGAAGACCAAGACATGAGGGGGAGGTGATGCCATGACAGGTACATGAATTGGATTTGAGTGAGTGGAGGCTGTGCCAAGTCCCCAGCCTCACTTTCTCATCCAGAACCATTGGGTCCAGTGGCTGATGTTGGATCAGGATGACTAGAGATGGCCCTGGATGCGAGGTTGTCAGGGTTAAATGACTTGCCCAAGGTCACACAACTAGTAAATGTATGAGGCTGTCTTTGAATTCAAGTCCTCCTGACTCCAGGGCTGGTGTTCTATCCACTGAATCACCTATCTGCCCTATGATTTAGGCACTGTATCAAGCCCTGAGAAATAATGGGAAAATAGTCACTGCCCTCAAAGAGTTCATATTTTAATACAACAAACATGCAAACACCTATGTGCAGCTACAGATGAACTGGAGATAATAACAGGAATTTATTTAATATTCCTATATCCTGGGCCAGACTCCCATCTAGATCCCAAAGGAGTTCACAATTGAATGAGATTGACAACAAGCAAACACTATGGACAAACATACTGCACTGAGGATGCCCTGGAGATTCTCGATAGCGGGAGGGTACCAACATCAAGAGGAAAGAGGCTTCTGGTCGAGGCGGGCATTTGAGCTGGGACTTGAAGGAGACAGAGATGAAAAGGGACAATTCCAGATCTGTGACCATACTCAGAGAGTGGAGATGAAGCATCTTGGGTGAGGAAAAGCCAAGAGGAAGTAGGAAGGGTATAAGAAAATTAAAAAGTCTCCTCTATTCTTTATTGAATTTTAGTGGCAGCATAAAGGTAGTATTGGGAAAAGATTATCTTGGCAGTTGTGTGGAGGAGATATTATAGGAAAGGGAAATCAGAGCTGACCAGGTAGATTATTGACCTAACAAAGTCAAATGGTAATGAAGGTTCAAAATGGGGGGGGTAGTTATGGAAAACTCAAGCCTACAAGGATTGATCCAAAACCTACGTGAGTTCCAGGTCCTCCAATGAGAACTAGGGAGACAAAGAAAGGGAGTAAGTTCCTGCCCTCAAGAAGCCCCCAATCTAATGGAGAAGAAGGATAACTGAGAAGTACTAGAGGGAAAAGCTAGTAAGTCTTTTTGCATAGGAAAAAAGGGGGGAGGTGTTAAAAACCTGAGAATGTCAACCCCAAGGATCAGGAAGATGGAAGTGAGGAATCTGGTGTCTTGATCAGAAGTGGGAGGAAGAGATAGGAATTTGACAAAAGAAGTTCTAGATATTGGCAAACTAGCAATCAAACCAACTCCACTTAGGAGAATTAGGATTTTCTTTTAAAAATTTTCAGTGTGGGGCGGCTAGGTGGCACAGTGGATAGAGCACCGGCCCTGGAGTCAGGAGTACCTGGGTTCAAATCCAACCTCAGACACTTAATAATTACCTAGCTGTGTGACTTTGGGCAAGCCACTTAACCCCATTGCCTTGAAAAATCTAAAAAAAAAATTTTCAGTGAATACACCTCAATATCTCTTGTCAACCTGGTTAATCATCAGAAAGTGTTACTAGATAAGTCAGAGGAATTCCAACTAGAAGGAACCAGACCTTGTTGCCTTTCTAAAGCATCGGGAGTCCAGGTTGAGGGAACCCATAGTCAAAGTGGAAAGAGCAAACAAATTGATCAGATTTAGGAGTTACCTCCTTCTAGGTAAGAGTAAGCTAGGGGAATGGGAAGGGAGTTGAGTCAGAGGAGTTAAAATAATGTGGGAGCTATTATAGTACAGCGGAGAGAGTAGTGGACCTGAGTTCAAATTCCAGCTCTTCTTCATACCTAAATGACCATTGGCAATTTCCTCTTCCCCTCTCTATTTCTTGAACTGCAAAATGATGATTTCTAGGGTGACCTTTTAGCTCTAAATTTTATGTATCATATTTCAACCCACAAAGTTGCATTTCTTAAGTTGTCAAGAGGCTGAAAAATCTAAATGAGGAAAAAAAACCTACCAAAACCTTACAATAGCAAGAAGATGATTAAATGATTTCCATGACTTCTATGTCTAGGGGTCCTTGTGAGTCTACAATAGGTCATTCCAAGGCCGACACTTCACATGGGTTAATTATCTGCAGTCTCTCTTGGCCAGTTTTGATTCATTTTACTTAATACCACCAAAGCTTTCCCATTTAGCAGGAAGAGATCTAAGAATTTTTGTCATCAATTTGTCATTCATGAAGAGGTAAACAGAGCCAGGCAAACAAAACACACAGGACCTGATGCAAGGGGAATGAAGACAAAGGAAAGGCCAGTCCATCTCTGATTAATTATAATAAACAATGCTGGTCTCAGAGAATGATGAAGAAACACATTTTAGTTAGGTAACTATGGTGGAGTATATGCCACCCTCAGCCAAAGTATCTGAGTGGGTTGGTTTTGCTTAAATTGGCTTGCTTTTATTTTTATCTGTCTAACAAGGGAGGATTCAGAGAGGGTAGAGAAAGGTATATTAGGAAATTAAGCATATTATACATATGAATATAAGAAAATATAATATATATTAAAGGAAATAATAATCAAGAGGTCAATAAAAAATGGAACCAACTTAATCCTAGGACAAAAGAGGAACTGCTCACATCTCAAAAACTTTTCCCAATCCATCTGAATGTTAGTCTTCCCTTTACTGATTATTCCCAATTAATCCATCTCTATCTTGCATAAGGGTGGGTAAGTGATGCCGAAGTGGGTTTGGGATCAAGATTCCTCTTCCTAAGTTCAAATCTGGTCTCAGACACTTGCCACTTACTAGCTGTGTGACCTTGGGCAAGTCACTTACCCCTGATTGCCTCACATCCAGGGCCATCTCCAGTTGTCTTGGTTCATATCTAGCCACTGGACCCAGATAGTTCTGGAGGAGAAAGTGAGGCTGGAGACTCAGCACAGCATCCCCTCACTCAAATCCAATTCATGTGCATGTCGAGGCCCTCCTGGATGACAGGGTCTTCTTCAGAGAATGAAGGACAAAGAACAACAATCTCCTATGGTGAATGAATGAATGTACTGAGTCAGTAATGAGACATGGCAGAAACCTCAGAGGAGTTTCATGGAATAGCCCATAATGGTAAATTTCATATGGAGGCAAATTTTGAAATATGTTATCTTTAGACAAATTCCAATTTTTGTAGTGCTATAAAATTATAATTTTTTTGCAAGGCAATGGGGTTAAGTGGCTTGCCCAAGGCCACACAGCTAGGTAATTATGTGTCTGAGGCCAGATTTGAACTCAGGTACTCCTGACTCTAGGGCCAGTGCTCTATCCACTGAGCCACCTAGCTGCTCCCTAAATTATAATTTCTTACAAAGAAGTCTGGGTAAAATTTTCTGATAACAGCTAAGAAAAAAAAAATTAAAAGCCTAGATTTTTTGAAAGTAATTTTTGTATCTACTCTTTTCCTCCTTTCTCTCTAGGCCTAATTATTCTAATAATCTGTCCCACTATGACCAGTCTGAAACAACATGGAGAGGGGTAGAAGAAGAGGGAAGACTGAGGTAGTGGATTTTAGGTCAGTCAGAGGACCTAGGTTTGACTCTAAATTATGTTCAACTTCCATATGTGCATGTATATCCATACACAAAAACAAACATATCTACATACTCACATATGACCAAGTCACTCTCCCTCTCTGGCTCAGGCTCCTTATTTATAAAATGAAGGAGTTAGACTAAAGTCTAAAAGGGCTAATGGTCATAAACTAAGGTCCCTTCTAAATCTCTGTACCTCTAAACTGAAGCTACCACTCTTCTCACACAACTGTAGATAAAACAAAAGTAGATTGAATTTTGATTCAGTATCTTATATAACTTTTTTTTACTTCATGTATAAAACTCTGCATATCTGAATGCAAGAAATTTCTATCTAAAGCCAAGAAGGGGAAGAATTACTTAATTGCAATTAAAATGATATATAAAGATAAAATAATATTTTTCTAAGATTATTATTTATGATTTGTTCTTTTCCCAGGAGAAAACTTAGTTTTAATTACCTTTTTTTAGTCTTTTATTTACTAAAAATGTGAAATTACAATATAGATATAATGCAATTAAATGGGAAAAAAATCATTATGGATTCCAAATTAGAGAACCATACTGTTCCACGTGGAAATACATTTATACATATATATATATATATACACACACATACACACCTATAAACTAGTTCTTGATATATGGTCTTCATGGTGTATTACTGCCATCTGCTGTACATGTTTATCAGAAAGGTGTGAGAATTTGTTTTCATTCTTTTCTCCCCTCTTGCCACACGCACCTTTCTCCCAGCAATTTCAATGGAACAATTTAACACAAAGGTATTGTCCCTCACCTCACTGGCTCAAATACTGATAAAAATGTCTACAAGGAAACCAGTGTCCACAAATAAACAGAAGTGAGGGTATCAAACACCTCTTAGCAGTGAATACATGGTACTACTAAAAAGCTCAATCTTTGACAACCCGTCTCCAGAATGGCCATTTGAAGTTTCCTTTGGGGGCTTTTCATCACAATACCAACGTTTGAATCATGCCTTGTCTACCAAAGGTATAAACATCAACTATTAATCTATGATCCTTTCTGAACTTCCGTTTCCTCCTGTATAAAATGGTTGATGATTCCACCTTATGGTGGGAATTCTTGAACTTTTTTGGGTCTGAGTCCTGTGGCCTCCTTCTCAAAATGTTTTTAAATGCATAAGGTAAAACATGGAGGACTTCAAGGAAAAATTATAATGAAATATGATTTATATATATATACATATGCATGTGAGTATGTAGATATGTTTGTTTTGTGTATGGATATACACACATATGGAAAGAAAGGGAAGAAGGGAATGGTAAGGGAGGGGAGGGAGAGGGAAGAAGGGGAGAGGAAGAAAAAAAGAAAGAGAAGAGAAAGGGAGAGAAGAGAGAAAAAGAAAGAGAAGAGGAGAGGAGAGGAGAGGAAAAGGTTATTTGCTCATGGAGCCCAAGTGAAGAACTCCTGCCTTATAGGACCATTGTACTAAAAAAATGATTCTGAAAATTATGATAAAACAGTAAGTTTATATGATAAAACAGTAAGATAAAACTAGTAAGTCATGGCACATACCTTATTTATCACCCATCCATCCAAGATAGTAAAAGTCCCTGATCTATATCCAATGATACTCATGATTTTTGCCACCAGGTCACAAGTACAGGGAATGCATATAAGTAAAATATGCAAAATATTTCATATACCATAAAGCACTAAATAAATGGCAGTTTTTTCTACTTGATTAGGTAGCAAGAAATTCCAAAGAAACTTTTTGTTTTCCCCCATGAGAAAGATGACCAACCTTCTATAATTTAAATACAAAGGTTTTCAACAAAAACATTTTTCTTCTTTGTGTATATCAACATAATTTAACATAATTTAACCCTAAAATTATTCAAAATTTTAAAAATTAAATTAAAAGTCTTCAACTACTTTTGACACATTAAAAAGTGATTTGATTTTTTAATAACCACTGGTTCAAAATGAAGCACAATCCTTCCTCTTTTAATCTTCTGTATAAGATTAAAATCTTACTTTTCAGTATTTTTAAGTCCACACTTTAACAGGAATATTTTTATTAACTAAATCTCACACAATATTTCTGTGTGAAAGGTAGAACATTCAGAAGACACAATATCTAATTCAAGCAAGTAATCTGCTTCAATTCTTTTCTGTCTACCCCACCTCACTATAATTCTGTTTGAAATAAAATGATACCATATAGGAAAGCACTGGTAAACTCAGCGTGAGAAAAGTTTCTAGGGGCAGGGACAAGGAAGATTGCCTTTTAATCTGGCAGAAAACCTTGTGCCTATTTTCATACCTTCACCCCTACTGCCATATGCTCCCCTTCCCCAAAATGCTGTACTGTGAATTCATCTCTCTTCCTCTAGAAGTTTTACTTCCAGGTCTACATGAGGGTGGAAACGGAAAGGAAAGGACAACATTAGATGAGCAAATGCAGCAGGACCAGCAGGGAGCTGTTTGTTACTGTTTTAATCAATTCAGCCTCAGATGAATGTTCTCTTTGGAATACCCTCAGAGAAATAACCAGGCAGTGACTGCAAGGGCTGAAAAGCACCCAGCACACAGCTGATTATGGGCTAGAGATTCATAAGCGACAGAAGAATTCCACCTTGAAGGTTTTATTTCAGTTGTAATAATGTGTCATAAATAATGGATCATTGTGTAATAAATAATTCAGGTAAGTGCAGTTTCCAAGGAATCCTGGCATGAGGCTAGATTAATGGCATCATGCGAGGGCGAGGCAGCCATGGGGCTGATACCCCACAAGCACCCCCTGTTGTGGCCAAGCCGGGGGCTTTACACCTCCCAGCGTGGACCTTCTACCATGGGGACATATTAGTACCTCCTGAATATTTATAGAAAAGAAATCCCCACTGGGCATCTCTGTGGCTTGTCCAAGTGCCATTATGAAATCATGGGAGTTGACCCTGAGCTTCCCTTTTAGCCAATGGATCAGGAGATCGTTCCCCACTGAGGCTAGCCCTGCCTTCCCTGTCCCTGTGGTCGGGAGGCAAGAGTCACTGGACACTGCCTTTGACCAGGATGACTAGATATGGAGGGATGATAAATAGTGCACACACACCAAGATTTATGAGGGGAATCCTCCACCCTTTAATCATATTTTCAGAACCTTAGCACATGCTTATTCTCCCCTAGGAGCTCAATCTATTTTTTAGGGGTTTTTTGCAAGGCAAATGGGGTTAAGTGCCTTGCCCAAGACCACACACCTAGGTACTTATTAAGTGTCTGAGGTCACATTTGAACTCAGGTCCTCCTGACTCCAGGGCCGGTGCTCTATCCACTGTGCCACCTAGCTGCCCCTAGGAGCTCAATCTTGATTCAACTCTTTTTAAAAGCTCAATCTCTTCAAATTAAAATCTTTCAGCATTTATAGAGTTCTTATAAACCCAATGGTCAAAGTCTATAAGGTATGGCACCAGTTTCCAAGGATTATGCTAAGTCATCTGATTTTAAACTATGTGGCATATGGCATTTTGACAAACAGATTTGTTCCATTGTTTCATGTTGAAGACCAAAGACCTTAAGTGAAATTATTTCAGTGAAACCAGTTAGTTGGCCTGGAAACTAGATTTATATCAGGTAAAGTCCGGTCACAAGACAGGAATATACCCTGCCCCTTACAAACGCCTCTCCTGGTTCTTGGTGCTACCAACTCTTCTTCTAGTTATCTTGGCTATTTATTCTATCAGCATCTTAAACATATTTACATGGCACCCTCTCCCCACAAGGTTCTAGGGGCCAACCCTAAAGGGTCAGGGATTCTCATACTGTAGCATGCTTCTCATTTCCATTCACCCAACACATCTTGAACAGTTTTTAGAAAGGGTATTTGTTTTAAAAAAGGTAAAGTGAGAACAGCAGAATTCCTACTTCCCTTCCCCTACCCCAAAGATACCTAATGAGCTATAGGTGGCCAAGGAGCATCTCAGGGCTCATGGACCTTAATGGAGTTCTCATGGAATTCCTCACAAGTGCAATCAGACTCTATCTAGGGTCCACTACAGGCCTTTTTCTTACCTCTTCATAGACATCTGGAAAATGGTGGCCAACATCCACTTGCAGAAAAGCCTCTACCACAACTACTTGTGGGCTCTGCTGCTCCCCCCACCATGATTGTCAAACAGGTAAGATGTGGGGTCTTCTGGCTCTTCGAACATTTCAGATTTCATGAGGCATCTAGACCAATATTTGACATATAATAGGCACTTAATGGTCACTGATGGATTGTGTAATTTTGACTGTGAACCTCAGTTTCCTTATCCACAAAATGGGTATTAATAACATTTACACTCTTAATGACAACAGGGTTCAAATAAGATAGTGAATTTAAAGTGCTTTATAACCTTAAAAATGTTATATAAACAAAGGTCGCTTTAAACAGTAATGAGCCCCACTTAATCATCCTTGGATCTAAATAACAAAATTTAATATTGGCCTGGCTTTACTTGCCTTGAAATCCACAGCTATATGGGATTTATTGTAGGATGAGAGAGAATGCTTCAGATGATAACGCTTTTCTTGGGAATATGATGGGAGTAGTAAAGCAATCTGTATTCCAGAGAAAGTAAAAAAGGGCATCCTTCGAGAAATTTTTCTAAAATATGGAAATTTCCTAGTGAAGGTCAAGTAATTAGTCCATAATGATTCCCAATAGCAACTGAAAACCTGGTCAACATTTATAAAGCTTAGAGGACTCGATCAAACTACATCCAAGGTTTGCTTTAATTAAACATTCTAAGACTGTAAGCAGATTTTGACAAAATCCCTAAAACAATGCATAATTCTGTTAAGAAAATAACTACATACCTTTTTAAAGAAAATATTGAGGATTATTGAGTTGCTTTGAGAAAAAAGTCTGTCAATGGTTTATAATTGATAATTCTTAATGAAAATATTCTACCACAGTATCATGTAAGCAAGGGCAATGAAAGCAGTTGGAAAAGAAAAAGTGATTATGTGCTTTTTAAGCTACAGAACAAAAATTCAATTTCACTGAATTTTAAGAGCAATAAAAAAAATCACACAATGCGATCTGCATATTTTTAATGCTTGGGGAAATTATAAATGCACTACATGATTAGCAGAGTGCACAAGCTGTGTTAGCAGTATCTATTTGCATGCACAAATATAAATCTGTAAAAAAATCATTCAGCTTAGGAGACCACTGACCCAGAAGCTGTTAACAGGTTTTTTTTTTAACTATTCTCCCTTTCTAGGTGTCCAGACTCTGTATGTAAAACCAAATTTGAAAGTCACAAATTACTTTCTCAAGTATGAAAGAAGCTAATAATCACTGACAAAAACTTCAAAACAATAACAACATAATAACAACACTTTACATTTATAAAGTGGTTTAAAACTATTATCTAGCCAAGCAGAAATCTTATTTTGCACTTAAAGAAATATTCCACCCTATATCAAATAAGCAAGGGCAATGAAAACAGTTGGAGAAAAAGTGAATGTATGCTTATCAAGTTATGGAACAAAAATTCAATTTCACATTATGTCATCCTGTGACAAAACTTTCATCATCTTTTTCTAGGTAGAGCTCTGTAAAAGGAAGGGTCCAACAGTTCATCTTTGTGACTTAACAGGGATATTATCAAAACAACTCAATAATACCCAATTTTTCTTTGAAAACTCAATTTATAAACAAAGGCATATCTAAATTCTTAAAGAGTTTTCTATTTGCCCCTCACTCCCGTCTAGGTCTATACAACCATCCATGTATAAAAGCAATACCCAGGTTGAATCCATTCTAATCAAAGTTTAGGCAAAAAATGAATGAAAATCAGTGGTCCTAGAAGATCCATGAGTTTAAATGGAATCTTCTGATGAATATCTTATAGGAGCTCTTACCTTGAAACTAGTGACATTGTCTTTCTTTCTTTTTTTTTTAGGGTTTTTTTTTCAAAGGCAAACAGGGTTAAGTGGCTTGCCCAAGGCCACACAGCTAGGTAATTATTAAGTGTCTGAGACCGGATTTGAACCCAGGTACTCCTGACTCCAAGGCCGGTGCTTTATCCACTATGCCACCTAGCTGCCCCGACATTGTCTTTCTAACTATATTCCAATATAATTGGTTTCACTTGTAATCTAATGTTTATTAGAAATTTAAAATGTTATGCTGAGGAGGGATCCATAGACTTCAAGAAATTGCCAAAAAGATTCATAATACAAAAAAGTCAAGAAACTCTTGTCTTAGGGAAAGCTCTCAGAGAAGACTAATAGAATATGCAGAAGCTACTAGAAAAAAGGTCAAAAGAGAGAGTCAATTGAAAGTAGGAAAGACCCAAATATCCACAGACCCAAGGGCATAACAGCTCCAGCAGTATGAGTCATGAAAATGAAGAATAGATGTGAATTTTACAACACTGGTAGTTAAAGAAGAAGGAAGGAAGGAAGGAAGGAAGGAAGGAAGGAAGGAAGGAAGGAAGGAAGGAAGGAAGGAAGGAAGGAAGGAAGAGGGAGGAGGAGGAAGAAAAAAGAAGAAAGAAGTGGTGTCAAGGAAATCTGTAGAATTTCCTTCTTTGTAAACTTAAAAAAAAAAAGCATGGATTCTTACTACCCTGAAATCACTGAAAGTACTAGTCCATGCCAATAAATTCTTGCTAAAGGGATGCAATAAAGAAGCTGAACAAGATAGTCGACCTTGATTTTCTCCCTAACTTCATGGAAGATGGATATGAAGGTTGTACATGTAGTAGAAAGCACTCCTTAGTCAGTCATGGGCCTTGGAGTCATTGAGTGATTTGGGTAGCATCACACCAAGTCAGGTCTGCTGGTCTCTGACCAGGACTGAATGCTCCCTGAGATCCTACCCAGCTTTCAATCTCTATCGTTCTCTCTGGGATGCCAAAACAAGACACAAGAACCCCTCCTCACAGATGAATTTGCTCATTCTACCCCCAGATGGATGATGCCATTTTAGAGTTGATATTCCCTTACTGCATAGCCTTTTTAACCTTTGCATGAACTTCTGAAGAAGGGACATTCCAAATGAGAAAAGCTGCCTTCTTCTTGCCCCACCTCAATTTATTATTTTATTTTTTTAAATCAATTACACTGACACTGATCTCAGGCTCAGGAAGTATGGGAAAGACTTGATAACATATTTAGAATAAGAAAAGTGGTTCATAAATGCTAATTAGTCTTAATGTTATTGGCAGAAATGGCTTGATATCGCTATAAGATGAAATTCATGTATGGAAATAAATTCATTTGTGAATCTTGTTTTTTCTCTAATGGATAATGTGTACATCTAACTACCATCATAAAGGAATCTGTCTGTCATGATTACAAAAGAATATACTTCATTACTCAAATTAATGAGCAATATCCTAGGATGAAAATCTGATCTTGCTATCTACTCGCTCTTAATTACATCTTTTCTCAACACTGATTGAATACCATAACAAAAGGAAATTTCCTACTTATCCATCTGAAATCTTTAAAAATGAGAATGCAAATCTAAGACTTTGGTTCTAAAAGTTCTACATCAGCAAAATGTAAGCATTAACAGAAAAACCTCTGCTATTACTAATAGGTGATTGACCAAAAGAAGGCAGATGCCTAAAACGGGATTTTGAAAGAAAATAGAAACTTTATTAGTAACATCAAACACTGTCTTCAAACTCACACACATGAATAAAAATCAATATGCAGATGAAAAAAAAAGAAGTGAATTTAAACAAATATTCAAAATATTTCATTTTGGAAACAACTGCGATATTGCCAACTTTATGACACAAACATTTAGTACCATCTGTTCAGAAGAGAAAGGATAAACTGGTACCTTCCTGCAACATTTTACCCCCCCTCCACACACACTCTAAGCATGATCTGGCTTCCCTGGTCTTCTCTCTCTTCTCATACAACTATCCGGTTTTGCACTGGCTCCTTATCTCCCACCTCCTGGATCCCCCCCACCAAGACTCAGCTCCAATCCCACCTCCAGCTGGTGGTCCTTCCTGGATACTTCCTCAGGACCTTCACTCTGAATCATCTAGTCTGTTATTTTTCTTGTACAAACATTATTACTTACATTTGTTTCCCCCTATTAAAATTGGAGCTCCTTGAGGGTAGGAACTACTTTTTTTGGTCATTCTGTGTATCTCCAGGTCTCAGACTAATAATGACTGCAACCTGGTCAGTCAACAAGTCTTTATAAAGTAATCACAGCAAAGAAAGGCAAAATCTCTCTCTTCTCAAAGAGTTCACATTCGAATTGGGGGGACTGCGGCAGGGGGAAACAACATGAAAATAACAAGGTGTCTAACAAGAGCTAAATAAGGGAAGAAAAAATCAGAGGGGAAGACACTGGTGGTGGTGGGAACTAGCCAGGAAAAGGGCATTTGAGTAGAGAGATGGAATGCTAAGACTCAAGGGTAAGAGGGTCAACACCTAAAAAAAAAAAAGCTTATATGGGCATGTCATGTCTATGAAAAAAGAAAATCCACCTTATTTAATGTGCCCCCAAAGATGATTAAATTTAGATTTTCCTACTCTATAGGTTAATCATCCTTTACTTACAGCTTAGAGGTCATCTAGTCATTTTATGGATGTGGAAACAAGACCATGGAAATTAAGCGATTTACCTAAGGTCACAAAGATAATAAACCAAAGTGCTCACTGCAACATACAATCTCTCACCCATTTTTTCCTATTTCACATCTCTGTCAATGGATTCAACCTATAGCCCACCCTTTCATCAAAGTTCTTCTCTTCACTGAAGTCTGGCTTATTGAAGTGCCATTCTTGATTGTTCCTCTACTGAATGCTCTGTAAACTCATATACTCTAATTACAAACCTGTCTGAACTAGTGCAAAGTCAGAATTACATAAAGAAATAAAATTAAATTGTTTTCAAGGAGATAGAATAACAAAAAGTGAGCAATGCTGTCATTCTAAGGGAGACTTGCTTTATGGCAAAGATAAAATTGTTTTATTGTAATTACAATAAAATTATTTAAAAGAATATATAAATATATAAATTATTTTTTATTACATAAGTGGTTGGTTCTAAGGGTAAGGGACTTAGAAACATTAAAATCATTTGAATTTATTCAACTATTTGGTGAATGTCTATCAAACAATCCCTGTTTAATCTTTTAAGGAACTGATCTTATTTTAACTCTAACCTTTATTTTAAACTATTATTTTCCACCCCAAAGGTGGAATTTGTTAAGCAAATACAAATTTTTAACCCCAGTTTCTTTCATAACACAAAATTTGAAAGAATTGTTTCCAAGTTTTTACATATTTTATTTTGCACTCAAAATGGAAATGTGGTGCATAGTGGACACTTGATTTGACTTAAGGTTAGGGAGAAGTGAATTCCTGCTCCATATGAGGTCTCCAAGGAAAGGATTTGAGAACTTTGTGGAAGAGGTAATTTTTCAGGCATGGGTTAGTCTCAATGAAATTACAATACCCCTCAGCATGCTAATGATGTTTGGTTTTTAGGTGGGTGGGGAGATACATACACACACACATATGTATTTGAGATCCTAATTTCTATTTTTCCCTGAATTGTTTATCAGCACTAGAACAGATGTGTCTTCTTTAAGAAAACTCCTAAGGGCCCTGGCCCTGATTCAGGAGGATCTGAATTCAAATTCTACCTCAGACACTCAACACTTATAGAAGTGTGGTCTTGGGCAAGTCATTTAACCCTGACTGCCTTGCATCCAGGGCCATCTCCAGTTGACCTGATCCATATGTGGCCACTGGACTCAGATTCCTCTGGAGGAGAAAGTGAGACTGGTGACTTGGCATAGCCCAATTCACATGCTTGTCACGGCATCACCTCCCTGATGTCATGGTCTTCTTTGATCATGAAGGACAAATATCATCAAGTTCATATTTACATTAATAATATATCATAGTGACAATTATTTCTCATGAGTTATTCAAGACCAATAAGCATTAATAGGCCTAACTACAGCTGTCAATGATTTAATTTTAAATGGAAGATCCATCTTGCTATGCAGATAAACCTACTAAATTTGAAAAGCAATGGCTCAATTGAGGTTCCTGCTCTAGAGACCCAAGCCATCTCCTTTTTGCCTTTGGGAACCTCACTACTCATGATGACTTATGGGGACCCATCATTGGGCACTCTGACCAACAAACCCCTTCGTATTCATGGCTCTACACATGGTCCATTTCACTTGGTCCCAGTTGACCTTGGTCCAAAGACAGCAGGCCTCTCTGCTGCTCCTGGGGATCTGTAAAAGATGGGGGTGGAGACTCCATTCACAAGTCCTTGCTGCCTTCCCAACTCTGTGCATTCCTCAGACATTTAGGTACTGTGCAAAAAGTGTTGGCCTGAAATGCTGGACCATCAAAGTAAGCTTTACCATTCTCTGCAAAAACAGTTGTTGAAGGACAAAAATGTGGTGTGTGTGCATGTGCATGTGCATGTGTGTGTGTGTGTGCACACTCCACCTCCTCTAAAGACAAAGCATGGGTCCAGCAGCAATTTAACTTGAGGACCAAATAAAAAAAATTAAAAACCAGCAGAAAGAAAAATGTGAGCTTCCTAATTTGTGATCACTTTATATCATTCAGGGAAAAAAAGATTGTTCATGAAACCATTAAAAGTGTGCACCATGCGGTATGAGGCTAATACCCCATAGTAGGAGCTGAATGATCAAGAGTAGACAGATTGAGAGGTCACAACTAGACAGAAGATTAGGTCAATACAGACTGCCCTGATCAGATGAGAGGCGAAGCGCTGTGCTCTGTTCTGGGGACTCTGTTTTAGGAAGGGTGTCGATCGTTGGAGAGCATCCAGAAGAGACCAAGCAGAATGGGGAATGGCTTGAGGATCCCACCACAATCCAGATCACTTAATGGAACCAGAGACAGGTACCCTAATAAAATGAAAATATGGGGGGGACCTGGATGCCATTAACTGCTCTATATACAGGGATGAACCTCCTTCTGCTTGGCCCTAAAGAGTAGATCTGAAAGAAGAGTCTCTAAGTTGTAAAACAGCAAGTTGGAGGGGGAGGGATGAGGGAGAAGGATATTTGGGGAGAAAAGGAAATTAAACCTTTTTAAATATACCAAATTGCCATATATGACTAACAATTTACATGTATAATTTCATATTTAGTCTTTTTGAAGGAGCAATATCTTGAGCACTAAAATTTCCTCATGGAACTCCTTTCTCCCTTCATTCAGAACACTGGAGTACTATGGAATGAAGTTTGAGAAACTCTTATCTGATGAAGTAACTGGAAAGAATACCTTTAGAAATATTCCTAATGGACACAACAACTTCACTTTCTACTTTTGTGTGGAGAAATTCATTTCCTGTTGGAAAGGAACTATGAGAAAGAAAATAAAAGCAAACCTTCTATAGCCACAGGGACCCCAGAAATAGTCATCCCAGTATCTTCCTTTGTTGCTGACTTAGTTCATCAACTTCATAGTCCAAGAGAAATGTTCATTGGGAGTCCTCAGAGACCATATTAGTGTAATAATTGTGGAGGGGAGGTAATAGTAAGGATTCAAAGTAAAATTAGTTAGCTTATAATACTTTATGGAAGAATGCTTATTTGATTTGGGAATTTCTGCAAAGGTTTTGTCTCAATTTCCTTAGAAAACCAAAGCTAGGCAGGAGGGAAATTGGTTTATCATTCTTTATCATCCTCCCCCCCCCTTTCCTAAGAAGATAGGAAATGAAAATAAGAGGAAAGAAACAAGGTAATAGAATGAAGATACAAATAGTGATGATAACTATAAAAGAACAAGAATTTATACAGCAACCAAAACCACTGAGTAAAAGACAATGTCTAGCAGGATGCCAGACCCACTCAGCTTTCAATAAGGGGAGATTTATTTTCCAAAATATCTATTACACTCATGATTTGTGGGAATATGATAGGAAGATAATCACTGGATGTGTCTATTTAGATTTTTAACAGCCATAGAGTTGATAAGAATATTCCATAAAAGTAAGTGATATCTAAAACTTTAAAAATTGTAAGCTCTGTGATTGTGAATCCTATTATACTACTAGCAAGTTGATTAACCTTGCAAGGGTTCAATGCTTGCAAAATGGAGATAATGCCTTCACACCTCAGTCTCACAGGCTGAAGGAAAAGCCCCCTGAAAACCCTAAAATATTGTACAATTGCCAGTTATGATGAATTGAACTCAGATGATAAATGATAGGAATAATAGATGATTTTTTTTACCTCTCCCTACATTTTTCTGCCTATTCTGAATTTCTGATGAACTCCTATGAATCTAAATTTAAGCTTTAAAAATATCCAGTATCAGGGCGGCTAGGTGGCGCAGTGGATAGAGCACTGGCCCTGGAGTCAGGAGTACCTGAGTTCAAATCTGGCCTCAGGCACTTAATAATTGCCTAGCTGTGTGGCCTTGGGCAAACCACTTAACCCCATTGCCTAGCAAAAATTAAAAAAAAAACCTAAAAAAAATATATCCAGTACGATGCTGTGAATTTGCAGCTAACAGGACCTGACTTTCAGCATCAGCTCTCACCCCTTGTGTGACATTGAGCAAATCACTTAACCACTCTGGGCTTCTATCCTTATCTGAGACTTGGATTAGATGTCTTCAAAGGTCCCTTCTAGTCCCAAAACTCCAACTCTATGGATCCGAAAAAATGCATCCAGGGAGGCCAGACCTTTCTTTGCTGGTACAGACACTCCCTCAACTAGGTGCTCTGGAAATCATAGAGGTATCAGAAGCAAGAAATACTGGTGATAGCAAGCAGAGCATCAGAAGGGAGAATGGTAATTGTACTCCAGGTGAGTGAAAGAGATCTTTAAATTCAGGAAAGCACAGAACCTGAGTTCAGTAATTGGGGTGGATGGGGGGGGGGGTAAAGTGTAACTCCTAGAGCCAAAGGCAAGGTTCTCCCCAAAAGAAGACCTGAGTCCATTGGGCTCCATCCAGGCTACCAGAGAAATCAAAGTGACCTATCATCATCTCCAGAGACTGTTTTTATGTGTTACCCATCAATACATTAGCACTGTCAGATTATCACTGATCAATCAGAGAGTTAGATCCTTAGGAAATGGCTTCTGGGAGCTCCATGATGCTTGGGCCAACTTGGAGGAATTACCTGTTTCATAATTTTGCCTGAGGTCATCACTCTAATAGTCAAAAGCGGGATAGAAACAGATGAAGTTTCACAGAAATCTTTTCAGAAAAAAGGAAGTAGAAAAAATGAAAGAAAGGATTTTTGTGGTTCTTTAATTGTTTGGGGGCATGTCTAACTTTCATGACCCCATTTAAGGTTAGTTTCCATGATGCAATAGCTCTCAGACTTCTTCCCCTTTAGCTACCAACTCCCAACTCTTCCAGGAGAGGTTTCTAAGTAGACACATAGCTCAGTTATTTCTGTAATATCATTTGCCTTGGTTTTTATATGATGAGAAACCAATTATACCAACCCCATAATTAAATTAAGCCCATTTACTTTAATTTTCCCACAGTTTGAATCAATGAACACTTTTCAAAACTGACTGAAAATAATTTTAAAAGAAAAATTTTAACAGCAAAGTTTCTCAAAACAACATTTAGAATAGAATATAAAAAGTGGTGTTGAATTTACAATGCTAATGCAACAGGGATAAAACAATTACATTTTTTGTAATAGTTTTCTTTATAGCATCTTTAAAATTTTCTCCCATAACTCATATCCAAATATATAATTATTTCCTGGAAGCATTTTTTCAAGATCAACTTCAATAAATACACATGAAACTAAAGAATGTATAAGAATTAAGTTTTTAAAAATCCAATACATTGTGTTAATTTGGATAAGAATATTTTCTCTGGAATTTTAAATAAATGATTTTACATTTCTTCAAGCATTGGCAACAAAAGAAACAAAACAAAAAATTAATGTTTTTATTATTTTCTTTCTTCCTCCCAAATGTCCTTATTGGTGATTCATTCTTCAAAGTAAGATTTTTCTGGCCCCCTGCCCAGACTCAAAAAAGGATTGAGGGTTTCCCTGTGCCCTATTCATCTGAAAATACTTTGTTTTACTTATTAATCATCTCTCCTCTATAAATATTAAAAAATAACAACCAAGAAGAGCACATGGTTCCTTTTAAATTACTTCTTCAAGCAGCTGAGGCAGAATTGTAAATGGAAATAATTTCCCATCAAAATTCTGACTCCGCTCTATGCTGTGCAGTATAAATCTTGAGGATGATAAAATGTTTTAGAAGCTAGCTGAAATGCTCAGCAGCAGCAGCTTTTGCTTTCCTTCCCAGTAGAGGCAGAGCTGTGACCACCCAAGGGGACCCTCAATTTCAAAGGCCCCTCCCAAATTCTACCGACAGGGTGTTTGCAAAACCCAAAGCTGGACAGGTTCAAAGCTGGTCTTTCCTTCCCAACCACAATTTTGGTGAAGGAAAAAAAAAAGACTATAAAAGCATTTTAGAACAGCTAGGTGGTGCAGTGAATAGAGCACTGGCCCTGGGGTCAGGAGGACCTGAGTTCAAATACAGCCTCAGACACTTAATAATTATCTAAGCTGTGTGATTTTGGACAGGTCACTTAACCCCATTGCCTTGTAAAAATCAAACAAACTACCAAAAAAAAGCATTTTAAATGGAAAAAAATTTAAATGAACATCACAATGGTTAGTTTTCATTTTGGTGGTTTTCACTTCCCATGTTAAATGGGGGTGGGGGGGGTAAGAGAAGAGGAGAGCAGCAGAGAATGAAAAAAAAAGTCCATGAAACTGTCTCTAGAGATCTGAAAAGGAGGAGAGTTGGAGGACACTCCAATCCATATACCACTGAGTCCTAAGTGTTCCATAAGCCCAACCTACTCAAAACCTCCAGGTTTATCATTCTCAGATAACAATTTGATAGAATTCTGGATCACAATATATGAGAAAATTATAACAGTTCAGAAAAAAATTCACCATCTTCAAAGTTTAAGCACCTTAAAATACAAATATACTTAAAAGTATTTTTGAATAATTCAATTAAGAATAAGTTTAATCATATTATTGGAAAAAATTATATTGGAGAAAAAACTGATAAATAAGTAAGGATGGATTAAGAGTCTACTTATCTGCAAGACCCTGGGGAGTCAAAGAAACCTGCCCTCATGTACAATAGGGACAACCTGTATTCATAACTGAAGACTGGTCAGACATATGGACATGAGAGAATCTTGGAAAAGAATGCAGGAGCACTCCTCTCAGACTGACTAATATGACCAGAAAGGAAAATGATCAATGTTGGAAGGGATGTGGGAAATCTGGGACACTAATGCATGGTGGTGGAACTGTGAATTCATCCAACCTTTCTGGAGAGCAATTTGGAATTACGCTCAAAGGGCAATAAAAATGTTCATACCCTTTGATACAGTAATACCACTACTGCGTCTATACCCTGAAAAGATTATGAAAAAGGGTAAAAACATCACTTGTACAAAATATTCATAGCAGCCCTGTTTGTGGTGGCAAAGAACTGGAAATCAAGTAAATATCCTTCAATTGGGGAATGGCTTAGCAAACTGTGGTATATGTATGTCATGGAACACTATTGTTCTATTAGAAACCAGGAGGGATGGGAATTTAGGGAAGCCTGGGGGGATTTGCATGAACTGATGCTGAGTGAGATGAGCAAAACCAGGAAAACACTGTACACCCTAACAGCAACATGGGGGTGATGATCAACCTTAATGGATTTGTTCTTTCCATCATCAGTGAAACAATCAGGGACAATTTTGGGGTGTCTGCAATGGAGAATACCATCTGTATACAGAGAAAGAAATGTGGGGTTTGAACAAAGACCAAAGACTATTACCTTCAATTTCGGGGGGGGGGAATCATTATCTCATTATGTAATTTTACTATCTTATACTTTATTTTTCTTCCTTAAGGATATGATTTCTCTCTCATCACATTCAACTTAGATCAATCTATAGCATGGAAAAAATATAAAGACTAACGGGGGTAGGGGGAGGGAAGCAAGAATAGGGGAAAAATTGTAAAACTCAAAATAAATCAAATATTTCTTTAAAGAAAAAAGAATGTAGGAGCAGTGGTGGCTGCCAGGAAAAGTCTTTTTACAAGGGGGGAACATCAAGGGGGCGGAAGAAGAATGCTGAAGAATTGAGGGGAGGATGTCAAAGGTCCAAAAATAAGGGGAGCTGGATAGGAGTGGGGTGTAGGTGGATCCTCCCTACAGTCAGAAAATCATTTGAGGAGAATCATGTCAGCGGCCAAGGGTTGGATGGACCAGGGTGGGCACAGACCCAGTAGCTCATTAGAAGGTTAGTTGTGACAATTTAGTGGAGAGGGAGTGAGGGTCTATATTAGGGGGAAGGCTTTGGGGGGCAGGGGGTAGGGCACCCACAAGAGAGGCTGTGAAGGTAGAAATGATAATGTCTGATCTGGACAGGTAAGGAGGCAACAGGCTGGCATGAGAAGCTAGTTACCAAGAGCCAAGAATATCACCCTTGCTAATAAGGAGAATGAGTTGTTTAGGTCATGTTGAGTTGAAGATGCCCAAAAGGTCAATGGTGATACCCATGGGAGCTGATGAGATCCCCAAGAGAGACAGTTGAAAAGGAAAAGAGGGGAGCAGCTAGGTGGCATGGTGGATAGAGCACCAGCCCTGGAATCAGGAGAACTTGAGTTCAAATGTGACCTCAGACAGTTGATAACTGTGTGATCTTCGGTAAGTCACTTAATCCCATTATCCCACCAAAAAATAAAAATTAAATTAAAAATAAAGATAAGAGAAGATAGCCCAAGACAGTACCTTTGGGATGCCCATTAGTAGCTGTGACAGAGATAATAATTAACAAAGAAGAAGCAAGAAAACTCAAAGGGAGAAAAGGCATCCCAGTGAAGCTAATCAACAGCTGAGGTCAAGAAAGAAGAGAACTGGGGCAGCTAGGTGGCACAGTGGATAAAGCACGAGCCCTGGAGTCAGGAGTACCTGAGTTCAAATCTGGCCTCAGACACTTAATAATTGCCTAGCTGTGTCACCTTGGGCAAGCCACTTAATCCCATTGCCTTGCAAAAATCTTTAAAAAAAAAAACAAAGAGGACTTAGCAGAATGACATCAGATTTGGTAAGTCAATTGAATGATAAGAAGGGGGCCAGACTTCAGAAGGCTTAGAAAAAAGCAAGTGAATAGGAAGTTAGGGCTCCTATTCTGAATGGCTTCTGAAGGAATTTAACCAAGAAGGGATACTGATGACCCCTAAAAAGGGATGATGGATCAAGGGAGGTACAATTAAGAAAACACCTTAAAGAAAAAAAATCTTTTTTTTGAAAGCACCTAGTTTTATTAGAAACCAGTTTGCTATTAAGGACTAAGATATTGCACTTCTATATGTCATTATATAAATATACAGAGCTAGAAAAGATCTTGGATGTCATTTAGTACAAGGTCCCCATCTTACAGAGAAAATGGAAGAGACAAGTGACCTTTTCAAGTTTGCACAGACACCTTAGGAAGCAGCAGGACTCCTACTTGAACCTAAGGTCCTCTGGGGAAGGTAGGCTGTCCTATTCTAAATCAGGGGAATTCTAAGTTCTTTCGGGGCATTTTGGTAAGCTCCATTACTCTTCCTTAACTGTATCTGACACTTTCAGACACTTTATTACCTGCAGGAGAACAAAAGTACCTTGGTTTTTAAATCAGGGAAAAGTTTGACATGGAGGAGCTACTGGGATTTTGGTTGGGTCTTTTAAATAAGAAAACCTATTTGTTCATCTCAAAATATGTCGAAAATAAACTTGAAAACTGATGAAGTCTTTTTAAGTTATCATTGACCATATAATAAAAACTTATATCAGAACTAAATATACTTAATCCAAAGATCAAGAAATGACTATCATTTTGGTGGTTGACGCTTGGGTAATCCATGAAAAGTTTCCATAGTTAAAGGGAAATAATAATTTGGTAATATCTGACTTCCCACTTTTCTGCAGCCCCCTCAAATCCATCCTCTTCCAAACTTTGTTTCTGATAAGAACATGTCTATCCTTCCAGGTTCCAAACTAGGAATCTGCCTCAACTCCCCCGTTCACTGAGGCCATTTCTCCACATAGCTGGCGAGGTTGGTCATTCTCCCTTTCTGGGATCCATTTCCTTCCCTACTCTGCCCCCCTAAACCTGGATTACTACAACAAACTCCCCACTGGTACCCCTCTCTCATCTCCCCCCTTCTCCATGACACTCTTCACATAGCCGCCACAGTGATTTTTCTGAAGTGATCAGACTGTCACCCCTTACTCAATGGAGTCCAAGGGTTTCCAATGAATGCTAGAATGAAACCTAAGCTTCACAGGTTTGACTTTGAAATTCCTATGCAAGTTGGCTCCAAAGGCCCGGTTTACTCTACGCTGCTCCCCTTTCGCTGTTTTCTGAACCAATCAGCCTGGCTTTTCTGGCTGAGCCTCACAGACAAAGCTCTTAGCTCCCATCTCCGCCTTTACCTGGAAGGTTCTCTGTCCTCACCTCCTCCATCTGCAGAAATCCCTAACTGACCTCTACAACTTAGTTCAAACGCCACCTTCTACAAGAGACTCAGTCCTCTGGCCAACAGTGAGGGCTTCTCTTCACTTGCCTACCAAATTACTTGGGGCTTACTTTGTATGACCACAGATTTATCAATTAGGCAATAGTGCTGTATACACATGAATGTGCCCCTCATATACCTTGGAAATGAATGATTTTCCAAGCTGTTAACTTTTCAAACCTAATTTTACTGGATTTGTGTAAAAATTTCATGTCATCAAAACTGTCCATTTCCCCTTGGTTGGTTATGAGCTCTTTTCCTATATACAAGCCTAAAAGTAATGTTTACCTTGTTCCTCTGAGAAATGAGGTAGTGCAGTGGGTGGAGCACCAGCTCCAGAATCAGGAGGACCAGAGTTCGGATCCAGTCTCAGTCACTGGACACTTACTAGTTATGTGACCTTGAGCAGGTCACTTAATCCAGATCACATCCAGGGCCATCTCCAGTTGTCCTGGTCACTGGACCCAGATGGCTCTGAAGGAGAAAGTGAAGCTGGTGACTTAGCACAGCCTTCCTCACTCAAATTCAATTCATGTGCTTGTCACGGCATCGCCTCCCTGACATCAGGGTCTTCTTCGTGAACACAGGACAAACCACAATAGGTCATCTCTCCTAAACCATGTCTTTGTAGTAAGTGTCTGGTGACTGGTGTCATCCTATATGCACAGACTCTTTCCTGGAGAAGCCAGTCTGTGCTCTCTCTCTTTTAGAAGGAAGGAAACTGCAGATCAGGGACAAAGCTGTTTTAGAAAGGTCACAGAGCAGAAAGAGCACCTCTTTGGCCTCCAGGTATCTGGGGTCTCCTGTTTTCTAGTGACATGGCCTTAGGCCAAACCCTTTTATCAACAGTGCCCCTGCATGTAAAGAGGATGCCCTGGATATGCTGCCTACTTGGTCCTCACAGCCGGGGTCCTGGAGGCTGCCCTGACAGAGAGAGGATTGGTGTTCCTGCCCCAGGATCATTCTCTCCTAAAGTCTGGATTTGAGGGACTGCTGACACCTGAGCCTCCCCTAAGGAAGAAGCACCCACCTCATCCTCTCTTCCTAGAGGTCCCTAGTCATTAATGACTCCCCCCCAACAGCCCTCCTTCGGCATGGGATCCATGGGGCCAAGGCCAACTCCACCTGCTTCCCCTTCTCCAGGTGCCAGCCAAGGTCATGGCCCTTCACAAGTATGGTGATGAAGAATGGCTGCCTCCATGCCACACTCCTGGGTTAGGGTCCTCTGGGTCAGACAGGTGTTTTCATGACAGCCTTACTTTATCTGGTCCAACAGCTAGCCGACTTCCTTAGTATCTGAGCACCATCTGCCTGAAGAGAAGGGCCGGTCTAAAGTCAGCCCTTCAGAATCTTTATCTTCCTTTGAGGCCAAGAGGCAAAAGCCATGCAGGAGGAGGTGGCACTCAACAATCCATCCCAGCAGAGGAAGAAGACGAGGGATGAGAAAAGCCCAAGCAATTTAGGAGTTACAAGGTCCTTAGAGACCTTGGAGAGACCATTTCAGTCCATTGGTAAGGTCATTAGTCAGAGTGCAAAGGGCTAGGAAGCAAGCAGATGATAAGCAAGTCACAGCATCCCTTCCCATCATCAGGGTCTACTGGAGAAAAACAACAGGAGCCAAAGACTACTGCCAATATTCCCTCAAACTGGCTAATCTCCCAGTGCCTTGACTCCATAAATGCCCAAGTGTTTATGAAGTGTCTGCTGCACTGGAGGTGCTGTGTGAAGTCGTACTTTACCCCACGCCATCTCATCAGGTCCTCCCAACCCCTCGGAGGCTGGTGCTGCCTCATCACATCCTGGCCCTCACCATTAGGCACAGGTCTCTCCACCCTTAATCCCAAACATGCCTGCACTCCTGACATTCCATCTCTTCTTAATCCCAAGGCCTTTCTGACCTCTGCATCACGTCTGCCTCTGCTGAGCACCCTGTATTTCTGGATGCTGTCTCCCTTCTGGTTTTCATAGTGCTGCTCATCATCCGCATTAGACGCGTTCACTAGGAGGGTTTACCAAACTTCTGTGCCAGGTGCCTCTTCCTCCTCCTCCTCTTCCCCTTCCCCTCTCCCAGTGACTTCCACTGACAGGGCTTTAATGTTATATCCATACAGCTTACTCACAGACACGGGTGCCCAGGTCCATCCCCAGCTGCCTGTAGATACCTCAAACACAGATCATCCAAACAAAAGTTCTTACCTTTATCCCCCCAAACCTCACCTCTTAGAATGCCCTCGACTCTGCTACCAAATTCCTGTTCCTGACTCCATCACCATCCCCTTCTCTCCACTCACACCTCCACCACCTTAGCTCAGACCTCACTTCCCAGTCTCCAATACCCCTCCTCTATTCCATCCCACTCTGATGCCACTGTGCCAATTGTGGCTTCCTTTTGCCTCTAGAATCCTAGAGTCTCTAGGATGAGCATCTAAAGCTGACCATCTGCCTGGCCCCACCAACATTCCCTGCTTCCCTGGGTGCCGCTGGCAGCCAAAGTAGCTGCCCTCTGATCCTCACACCACAACAGCCAGTCCAAACTCAAACTGGACACTGGTTGTCCCCAGGTCTGAACACAGTCCTTTCCCACTGTTTCAGAGAACCTCTGACTGCCCTCAGCATGCTGGGTGAACATCACCACCTTTCTACATGAAGTCTTTCCTAATCCCAGCTACTCCCTAACCACCTTGTGGAACTGTCTTGAAGGGCTTCTAGTTGGTGCTGGAGTATAGTGGGTGAGGGATCCCTCCACCCCCCCCAAAACACTTAGACCAAAGTTCAAATCCAGCCTCAGACTGCTCTTTTACAGTTACAAAATGAAGACACTTACTAGCTGTGGTCCCTTGGCAAGTTCCTTAGCTGCTGTCTGCCTCAGTTTCCTCCTCCATAAAATGGGACCATAACAGCACCCCCCTCCCGGGGGAGGCTCCAATGAAATATTTGTGAAGTGCTCAACACAGAAAAAACACTCAGCAAGAGGTATGTAAACACTAGCTAACATTACTGCCTTTATTCCTTTATCCTCAGAATGTGTTTACTTATAAATGGACTTGTCTCCTCCTCCGAAAGTCTGTATTCCCAGCTTACCACCGAGGCTAGCAGGCAACCAATAAACAGATTATTTTTATTGACTGTCTTTTCAATACACAATATATACTTCTGGAGGGGAAGTTATAGACTTCCTATGTTGCCCGATGTTGGCAAAAGGAGAAGGGGACAGCAGAGGAAGAGACAGACAATAACAATGACTATGAGCCTGAACAGACTACAAAGAGTGTAGAGGACAGAAAGGCCTGAAGTCCACAGTGAGGTGGACATGACTGAATGACCAAACAAATGTTTGCAAAATAAAAACTAATTGAATGAAATTGCTAATTTTTTTTGTTTTTTTCAAAGCAATGGGGTTAAGTGACTTGCCTAAGGTCACACAGCTAGCTAAGCATTATGTGTCTGATGTCAATTTTGAACTCAGATCCTCTTGACTCCAGGGCTGGTGCTCTATCCACTGCGCCACCTAGCTGCCCATGAAATTATTATTTAATGAACACAAGTGCCTACTACCATTTCTAGGACTCTAATCAGCTCAAATCAAAAGAATTAACCTTCTATTTGGGCATTTCCACAATAGATTTTTCTGAAA
This sequence comes from Macrotis lagotis, assembly GCF_037893015.1. Lineage (NCBI taxonomy): Eukaryota > Metazoa > Chordata > Mammalia > Peramelemorphia > Peramelidae > Macrotis > Macrotis lagotis. The sequence continues at coordinate 38,935,887 of NC_133664.1, read as the reverse complement.
AATGCCATGCCACCAAATAACAATATAACCACTATTTTGCACTTCATCAAAATTGCAAAAAAAAAAATAATAATGCCAATAATAAAAAGCTTGTTTTCTTGAAGCAGTAAAAATTTTTAATTGCAACCAACACTTTAAAAGTAGAATTGTTTTTCATTCACCTGAGTAATCACTTCATTTTCAACACATTTTTGAGTCTTTGTATGTTAAAATAAAAATCATATCTTCCAGTCTTTCAAAAAAAGAGAGAATATAAATAGTGGTGGTCTTATGAGCTACTATAGCAAAGACCTTTTAATAGTAAAAAGCATGAGAAATGTTCTTTAATACTCATGACACACTGAAGTTAAGAAACTTTGCTACCTAATGCCATTCCAGGAGACAACTGCTTGTTTCAACAATTAAATTCAGTTTTAAATGACTACCAAAAAAGGAAATTACAAAAGAAAAATGTCCTGCATATTCATCGTGCAAATGTCACATCTATAGTTATTTGTCAGTTTTATTACATTGTTAAATTACCTATCACACAGCAATGCTGCTGAATTCTAATTAGAATACATGCTATAATCTATGGTATGTTGCTGCCTCCAAGTGGTTTAATGATAAATGACAGAGCTGGAAAAAGAGATGGAGATACTTAGCATGGCTAGGAGCTTGTCAAGACTGGCTCCTCTTTCAAACTAAATCTCAAAAACAACCAAATAATACATAGTAAGTGTTATTTAAACTGTTGTGCAGACTAGACTGGACTCACCACAACCAGCCCCCTGTCTTCTAATAGTGACATCAAAGGAAGGATTAATTATGGAAGAGTCAGAACCTGAAGCATGCCTCTCCAAAGAAATGAGCCAAGAACAAATTGTTTAGGCATTCTCCTGTGATCTCAACAGAAGTGATTCTAGTTCTCAACAACAGGAAGTTAGCTCTGGATACAAGCATTTCCGTCAAAGATCCACAGATGGACCTTCCGTTTGTAGCAGACATCATGCTCAATTTTAAATACCAAAAACAATACCATTGTTCTTCCATTATAAAACCATCACAAAATGGTTTATAAATATCTTCATAAATTCCTTTTATAAATATATAAGACCTAAATGGAACAACATTAATCATTTCTATTTCAGAAGCTAAAATATCATTTATACTACTCATCCTTTTTGGGGGGGGGGGGAGGGGGAAGGCAATCAGGGTGAAGTGACTTGACCTGACTCCAGGGCCAGTGCTCTATCTACTGTCTCACCTAGCTGCCCTTCAACTTTTAAAATTAAAGAATAGGACTGGTATTATTCAAGTTCACAAACCTTCTACGGCATACTCATGAGTCCAAGGACTACACTAGGCACCCCGCTGAGAGAGGAGACCAGGCTTCCCCATCCACAGATGCCGGCATTTAGCAATGTTCTGCAAACCAGTGAAGCTTGGGGCTTTTTGCAGAGGAGGCGCTATTACTTTTATGAGATGAATAGAATGTTTATTTTGCATAACACAGTTTTAAAGAACTTAGCTTCAAACATTTTGTTGTTTTGTTCTTTAAAGGCAATGGGGTTAAGTGACTTGCCCAAGGTCACACAGCAACCAAGTGGTCAAGTTTGAACTCAGGTCCTACTGACTCTCCAGGGCTGGTGCTCTATCCACTGAGTCACTTAGCTGTCCCCAAACATTGTTTTTGTACATCATGAAATGCTCTTTTTAAAAAATCACTTGTCATTGATAGAGTGAAGTATCACATACAGGTGCTTTGTCAAATAAGGAGCAAGCACAACCCTAAAGGCCCATTCTGGGTGGCCACAGGCAAAATCACCAAGTCCTTGACCTCCCATATGAGCTCCCCCAGAGTTTGAGTCTAATTGGAATGAAGTCCAACATTTTGCTCACAAGTGCTTTTTGTTCACTTTTTTTCTCATGGTTCTGATGCACAACTGTCTTTGCTTTGAATTCTGACTCTCTTTACTGACATCTCTGAAATCTCACTAAAAAAGTAGAACCTCACTATCAAACAGGAATTTAGATTTCATCTCCTACCATTAAAGTTTCTTTGGTGAAATGTTATCTTCCAGAATCCTCTTAGCAGCAAATGAATGGGAACATAGGCACTGGTTTAAGACTTAAAAAAAAAAAAAGCATGTGGTGCCTTAATGAAAGCAAATAATTATGACAGATACTATGAAAATTTCTGCTTTGATGCCACCAAAATCAAAGGTAATTCACATTATTTCCTTGCAAGCCCCCTTAAAAGTTAAAGGTGAACTACTTTATTTCAAGATGTTTCTAATACTAGTCATTATAAAAAAAATTCATTTTTCTATCCAACAAAAGTGAGGCATAGGGCCAGATCAGAAATACAAAACAAAAATAGTATCTACCTTCAGGAAGCTTACACTGCCCAAGTCAGAGAGGGAAGACACAACCGCAAAGGATTTCAAGAGAGAAAAAGAACCAAGAAGGAGGGAATCTGCAGAGTCTATAGGAGACATCTGAGACAAGCCTCGAAGGGAGGAAGGCTTTGAAGAGGCAATTAAGGAAGGAATAATTCTACAGATGGGGAAGCTCATGGACGCTGAGTGCCTCGGCCACTCTGATTTCTCCACAGTGCTCGTGAAAGCCAAGATGGGGCAGACTGGTTCAGAACTTCATGTTTACTTGCTGTCTCTATCAATTAGAAGGGAAGCAACTAATGGGCATTCTTTGTCCTGCTATCTCCAACACCTAGCACTGAGTGAATGATTTTCTCCCAGAAGCAACAGGAAACCACTGAAGATTTCTAAACAAGGGAGTGACATCATCCATGACTTAGGAACATTAATTTGGCAGAAAAGTGGCAGGAATGGAAAAGAAAAATCCAGGAAGCAGGAAGACCAAAGAGGCTGCTCCAATAGTCCAAAAAGGAGGTGATGGCGGCCTGTACAAAAGGAGTGACTACCTAAACAGAAAGGGATAGACAGAAGAGATGCTGTGAAAATAAAACTCACTAGACTGGCAGCTGATTTGACACAGGGGCTAAGGAAAGAGAGGAGAAAGGCCGACTTTCAGTGAGTACTTATTACAAACTTACAATATGCTAGCCATTGTAGTAAGCAAAACAAAACCCTTCAAGGATGCAGTGCCCTTAACAAAAATGGGGAATTTGGGGGAAAATAAAATTTTGAACTTGTTGAGTTTGAAGGGCCTATCAGACAACAAGATGGAGATATTCAGCAGGCAAATGATAATGACAACACTAGAATTCAAGAGCAATATTAGAACCAGTTTTGGGAATCGCTTTTTTGGAGATGCTAACTGAATCAAACAACCTAGAGAATATATATGGATGTATCCAGTTTTATATGCTGGGAGAAGAGGGGATGGAGAGAGAAAGGGGGGGATATCTTGCTTAATAAGTAAGAGACAGAAGGATGGTCAGCACAAGACTGAGAAGGGGTGTTCAGAAAGGTTCCTGCACAACGCTGAGAAAGGACCCAGGAGGTGTGTGTTACTGACAAGGGTCGGAGCTCAGGGACTGAGAAACGGCCCCCACACTTAGCTGTTGGTCCACTGGAACCTTGGAGAAAGAGTTTTAGTCCTGTAGTGAATTCAAAAGCAACTGCAAGAGGTCAAGGCATCAATGGAAGGGAGAAAAGTGAACAGGTGAAAAGGCAACAAGTGAAAGAAATAACCTAAAAGGGAGAAAATGATAGTCTAAGGGGATGTCAGTCAGGTTTTTAATCATGAAGAGACCTGGTCTTGTTTGTAGGTGGCAGGAAAGAATTTGTACAACATGAGATTAAGGACTAGAGGTTTTAATAAAGTGATCAAGAGGAAAGCCTCAAGAAGAATCCAATATTGATAAATTAAGACACTCAATAGCTCCCCCCCACGTCTTAACTTTTACCTATTCTATCCCAATCATTTCTCACCTTTTCTACAAATTTTATTATCTATGTGCTGAAATGCCTTTGAATGTGTCAAAATACTGGAAGGAAAAACAAGTCAATTTTCTTTTCCTTTTATTACTTATTTGTAGAAAACTGCATCTTGGGGGGCACTCCACTTGTCAAATCTATGCACCACAAATACAGGGCAGGCATTTGAAGATTCTCATGAAGAATATTTACTTACAATTCTTCTCCTTGTTTTGCTTTCTTATCTGAAACCAGATAAATTGTTCCAAAGCTCCCACTTCCAAGTTTCTGTTGAAGAACATATCTCCTTGCGATCAAAGTCTTTGAATAAGTGGAAACAGTTGGTGATACACTCACACACTTGGCAGCTTCTTGGAATCTGAGCATCACTCCAAATTTTATTGAATATGTTTATTCATTTATAGATTTAAAACTCAGCTCTCCTAAGAAATGGTCATAGTCATCCAAGTGGAGATCACAGAGCAATTCCTTAAAGATGAAAATGTCATGTGTCAGACTGGACAGAGAATGCTACAATATTAACAAAATATTCAAGTTTTGTCACTGTCACCCAGACACTACTCAGTGAATTCAGAGCTGCATCCGATTACTATGAAGGGGCCCGGTGACAGAAGCCACGGGTGTTTTACAGAATAGAAGGTGACTTTTCTGGGTTTGTCCAAATTTCATAAAACTGCAACTCTGCTTAAGTTCTAGAAGCTGTATCATGTCTTACTTCTCTATACAATTGAATCTCTTCCTACATGTTCACCTCTTCTCCTCATTCAGAATTCACATATTTTGGGGGTCACCAAAAGCAAATGGTCAGATGGGTCAGAATCAGCCAATAGAATGCTCCTGGTCTGCGATGGGAGTGAAGTGGGTGGAAATCCAGATGGCAGTAATTTAAGGAATTCAATGTGAAAAAAGTTCCTCTAATAATGTAAATTTGCAACTGGTTCCACAACTGATACTCTTTGAGAGATTTAAGTTACCTTTCCAGGGGTCACTCCAGCAATAGGTATGGAAGGCAGGACTTGAATCCAAGTGTTCCTGATTTGAGTTCTCTGTCCACTACACTGCTGAACTGCTACCATGCTGGTTGGTATAGATTGATAATCAAAATTTCTGTCAGTGTTACACCATTATACCAGATAACATTTGCAGGGGTAAATATGGATCAGGATGATGAAAAGAGTGACCCTGTTACTCCATATCCTAAGGAAGATCTAACTTAAAGGTAACAATTAAATTCCTATTTCTGGAATTAATTTTAAATAGCAATCACTTCATCTTAGAGCAAAAAATAAGTCATAGTGTTAATGCACATCAAGTTCTATTTTAATAGGGATTAAGAGATTTATATTTTTGTGACACTGTCTTAAAAATCATCTTGAATCTTTTGAGGGCAGACAAGTTGTAAAATATTTATACTGGGATTTGTATAAAAAATTTATTCTAATTAATAATGAAGAAGGATTCTCCACCATTTTGGCCTTAAATATAATGAAATATGTATTAATCTTCCCAATTAGTTCTAATAAGGGACAACTGTTAATGACCAGAATTTGGCCTCAAGAAAGAACAAAACAGAATTAGGTTAACATTTGCATTTATTTTTTTTTTTTTTAGGTTTTTGCAAGGCAAATGGGGTTAAGTGGCTTGCCCAAGGCCACACAGCTAGGTAATTATTAAGTGTCTGAGGCTGGATTTGAACTCAGGTACTCCTGACTCCAGGGCCGTTGCTCTATCCACTGTGCCACCTAGCCACCCATTGCATTTATTAATTTTTCTCTTAAGTTTGCTGAACATGCAGAGAGGCATTGCATGGGAGGGGTCTAGCAAGAGAACCAAACCCCCAAAACAGAAGTCCTTCACTGAGTTGTTTTTTTTTTAATACATTTGACTATCAGAAGGCAAGATCTGAAAATCTATCTCAGGCTTGTCAACCAAAGAAAGGAGTAACCCCTAATTCAGATGGCTAGGGGGAGCTGGATGGCAGACATTCCTTAAAAGAAGTGATAGACAGTTTTGCTAAAGACCTTCCCGGAGCATGGGAGTCCTCTCCCATGCAGGAGGTCTTAAAGACCTCCACAGAGCAAAGCGAACCTTTCTCCTTCCACACCATGGGTACAACCTGTAGCCACCTTTCCCCTGCATCACTCCCAGTTGGAGGACTTGAGGAATAATGTGTTAAAAAATGGCTTTGTCCAATAATGACCAGATTTGTTACTTTTTCACACAACAAAATTCTGGAATGAGGAGGAACATTAGAAATCATCCAAGAGATGAAGGAATAATTTAAATACTCATTCCAGAAATTAGAATTCAATTCTTAGCATTCATTAGTTTTGTGAGCCTGGGCAGGTCCCTTTAAATCTTTTTTCCTCTGTTTCCTCCTTTATAAAATGAAGATAATGCTTCACTACAGTCTTCACAAGATTATATTCAGAAGGAAAGATCTTTGTAAACTCCAAAGGAAAGATCTTTGTAAACTCCAAAGAAAATGAGTTATTTTAAAATTTGATTACATTTTCTTGTCGGTAAAATGAGTCATGTCAACAGTGGCACCTCTCTCCCACTACTACTATTAGTACTAGCTGCCCAGACTTCACCAAGTTATTATGATTATCTGCCAAGACTTCACCAAGTTATGATTTTCTGTTATTCCTATAGTGTTATGATTATGACTATTAGCTGGCAAGACTTTACCAAGTTATGATTATTCTTACTATTGTTATGATTATGATTATCTGCCAAGACTTCACCAAGTTATGATTATTCCTATTATTCCTATATTGTTATGATTATGATTATCTGCCAAGACTTCACCAAGTTATTATTCCTAGTACTATTATGATTATGATTATTATCTGCCAAGACTTCACCAAGTTATGATTATCCCTATTATTCCTATATTGTTAGGATTATGATTATCTGCCAAGACTTCACCAAGTTATGATTATCCCTATTATTCCTATATTGTTATGATTATGATTATCTGCCAAGACTTCACCAAGTTATGATTATCCCTATTATTCCTATATTGTTATGATTATGATTATCTGCCAAGACTTCACCAAGTTATGATTATCCCTATTATTCCTATATTGTTATGATTATGATTATCTGCCAAGACTTCACCAAGTTATGATTATTCCTATTATTCCTATATTGTTATGATTATCTGCCAAGACTTCACCAAGTTATGATTATCCCTAGTCCTATTATGATTATGATCTGTCCAGACTTCACCAAATTACCATGAGTATTCCTATTATGATTGCTATGGTTGTGATCTGCCAAGTCTTCCCCGAGCGCGGATCACTCCTACAGTGAGGCCTGTTCTTGGCGGCCGAGCCTTCCGCGGGCCAAGCTCCTCCTCCGCGGTTAAAGCAGGGACCCGAGGGGCGCGGGGTGGGCGCCGCGGCCCGGCTCCCCGGGCAGGGCCGGCGGGGACACGCAGAGCGGAGGTCCGAGCCGCGGGGCCACGTTTACCTGTCCCGGGAGGAGGAGCGGGGGGACGGGGCCCGGGCCTCGGGGCAGCCGCCCGCCTCCGCCTCCTTCCCGGGCACCGAGGACGCCGCGCCCCAGTCACGTGGCTCGGTGTTTGGCCGCCGTCGCTAGGAGACGGCCGCGGAGGACCCTGGGAAGGCCCTCAGGGGTCACCTCTCCAGCCCCGCCCAGTGCCCCCCAGCGCCCGCATAAAGAGATCGCAGGGGCGACAGCTGGGGGGGGGCGGGGCAAAGAGCGCCGGGAACGCGGCAGCGCCTGAGGGCACGTCATTTCCGGCCACTTCCGGCGCCCCGGTCTCGCGTGAGCCGCGGCCGAGATTTCCGGCTCGGCGCCGCTTCCGGGCCGTCCGCTGGGCTCCTGGGCGCGAGGAGGAGCCGGTGGCGCCCGGACTGCTGCGGCCACGCGGGGCCGGGCCCACGCTCGAGGCCTGGACGGAACGCGAGGGGGCAAGTAGCGAGGCTTCGCGTGTGCAGGAACGCCGGGGCCCCGGCCTCGCAGTCAGGAGGGCAGGAGTTCGAATCCAGCCTCCAACGCCTCGGAGCCGGGAGACCGGCGCGGGGCCCCGGCACTGCACCTTGTCTCCTCGCCTGATCGGAAACTGGGGGGACGAGCAGGGACCCCCTCCCCTCCCCCATCTTCCGGGCTGCCCTTGGGGCCACAGGGCCACGGCCCTGGATTTGAACTTGCCCCGGGCCTGAATAGGAAGTGACCAATTTCAGTTAGAGCTGTCACCGTTGTTAAGTCCCCGATTCCCCTCAGATCCTAGTTAATGGATGTAGGAATTGAATCCCTGTACATTCCTGAAGAATAATTTCCAGTGAAACTTTAAAAATTTCATTTTCAAATGATTTTTTTTTGATGGAGAGATGACTGTTCACAAAGTCTAAAAGCAACCCTGGTCCCAAATGTCATATTTATAAGAAAGTCTTGGCTCATAGGCTAAAAAGGTCATCATCTAAAAGACCTCCATTCTTCTAAAATTACCTAAGACTTTCCTAAAATCTCAAATCGAGACTTGCTACCCAAACTAATCCTTTTAAGATTCCATTCTGGAGGAATGAACGACTAATTAGAATTTTAAGTGGCAGTGAAAATTTCCATTTTATTCTGCATTGAATGGTAATCAAAGATCCTAAGGGAGACAGAATCACTTAAAATCCACCCTGATTGGTCTAATCTAATGAGAAGATGGGCTAAAAGTCTTCTACTTCTCTTGCTAAGGTGATTTAAAAATTGCTCTGTGTTGTTTGAGAGTCTTCTTTCCTCTCTCATTGCCATTCACCACAGCTGGCGACCAGCATAGGGACTTTGGAGGAAAAGAGAGATCTGGCTTAGGGACTTTGGAGGAAAAGAGAGATCTGGCTTAGGGTCTTCTGGGAAAAATTCCTCCTCTGTGAGTGCACACTGATGAAATTTTCTCACCTCCAAAGGGGCCTTTCTTGAGAAACTGAAAGCTAAGAATTCCATCTGAAACTTCATACTGACCCTGGAACTTTGAACTTCTCTAGGTAAGAATAGTATAAGTTCTGTTATCTGTTCTGAGTGTTTTCTATGAGCTGCAGTTTTCAATAAAATACATTCTAATTGATAAAGATCTCTGATGTAGATTAGGGACATAAAGTACAATTTCTGACAACCTTACGATTTGATGTGGGGGGTTGGTCTTTCCACAAACCCCACTCTATGTCATAGTACCTTAGCTATTTGCAGAACAGGGGTCTTCAAAAAGAAGTTTAGCAAATGATGTCCTTGACAGGAGGAAGCAGTTAGATATTACCTTTTTGTCTATATGTCTATAGAAGATCTGTAGATCAGCCCTATTGGACTGAAGGACAAGAGAAAAAGGAAAAACCAAAGATATATACATAATACTTAAATACTTACATGTGTGCACTTATTAATTTCTAAGTTTCAGCTATGGCCAGGCTAGAACAATGAAAAGGAATAGGTTGTAAGCCAATTAGAAATACATGGATTTTTTTCCTAAATTTTGGACTGTTTTTAGAGATGTTGAAATTATTCTGAATCTCAGATAAGCATTCTTTGAAATTCATTTTAAAAAACGTTAAAAGCATAAGTAGATTTGAAAGAAGTATGAGTGAAGTTTTGTGGGATATTTTTGTGTGCACTTCCATGAATATCCAAGCTGTCATCTGTTGGCATCTGCTCACTTTCTCCCCAGGCCATCTGCTCTGCTTTACCTGCTTCCTGCCTACTTCTTTCAACCTTGCCTACCTCTTTGATCTTACCTCCAGCCTGCTATAACCCCTTCCTCTTCAGCTCCCTTGCTTTTCTTGGCTTCTTCTACATTACCTAATTATCCTGCCCTGCCAGCTTCTTCTGTGACCTCTTTGTAGTAGAGGAAATATTGTTCAGAGAAATATGTTTTATAATCATCCCCTCTGTACTGACCTTATATTAACAGTGAACTGCATCTTTGTCCAAACTATAAGAGATGAATTGGATTGAATGAGGGAGTGCTGGGCTAAGTTACCAGCTTCGCTTTCTCCTCCAAAGTCATCTGGATACAATGGGCAGATATGAACAGGGAGGACTGGGGATGGCCCTGGATGTGAAGCAATCAGGATTAGATCACACAGCTAGTAAGTATTGAGGTTAGATTTGAACTCAGGTCCTCCTGACTCCAGGGCCAGTGTTGTACCTAGCTGCCCTCTCTGGCTAGGACTCCATAAATCCCTACCCCACCAGGCATAAGACAAGTCCCTATTGACAAAACAACAGATCCCTGCCTTAGCCTGAAAGGATTTAGGATTTAGGCTACTGCTCCTCATCTACATGTCCTTAATGTCCTTTTTTGCTCTTTGAGCTATCCCCTTTATTATCTACATAGCCCTAATTATCTCTTCTCTGCTAAGTTACTGCCCCTATCCAGGTATATCTAATTACCTTATCTATCTTTTTGTCCCTTTAAAAGCTCACTTTCTCCTCGGGTGAGTTAGGAGGTCTTCCTTTGGGAAGCTAGCCTGTGTGATTCCCCAAATAAACTCTAGTGTCCCTATGTCTTTCTTTACGACTTATCCCCTATTCTCTCTTTCCCTTAGCTTCTGTTAACCACAGCAAGAACATATAAACTTTTTTTATTCCTAAATACTTCTGCATCAGAGCTGGTCTTTAGGTTGAATTCTTTCATGTTCTGCTAGAATGCCTGAAGTCTTTAGCTGGCCACATTTTTCTGTAAACATCCAGATTTCTGCCTATTTCAGAGCCAGTCTGGAAATTGCAACTCAAAGAACCTTAAGTGGTCACTAGCTCCAACTAATGAAAATTCTGAGACAGAGGTTCCAAGAAATGACAAAATTAATTTATTAAATAGACTGGCCAATAAATAAATTAATGGTTTGTGATTGGTCAGTCTGTTTAATAAATTTAATTTCTTCATTACTTGAAGTTCTGTCTCATAATTTTCATTCATCACAATTCACAACAAAAGTGAACAGTTGGACACGAATACATTTTTCTCCCAGAACACACCCTTCCGAACTTACAAAGTCTTCACTCTTTGCCGCCTCACCTTAAGTTTCTTATTCATCTGATTTAGCTAGATTGTGAAACTGAAGTTTATTTTTTTTAACCTTGGATTTTAAAAAGGACCTTTCCTAAACAAAACAAAAGCACCCCCCCCCCAAAAAAAGACTCCTGGTATGGATTCCAGTTGGTTTTTAGGGTAGTGGAGAGCAATAACTTTTATACCCAAAGTCTTAATGCCATTTTAAGCCTGGGACAGATATCCTGTAAAGTCTTCAGACTTCCCAGAACATTATTGAAAATTCTGTGCATGTTTTTGTCTTGAAGGCAATTCCTTAGACCATCAGTATGGGTATCCGAGGACTAATGAGTTATGTGGAAGATCACAGTAGTCAATTCCTCATTGATGTGAAGTTGAGGGACACCAAAATAATCATTGACGGCTATGCACTTTTCCATAGACTGTGTTTTGATTCGAATGTGGACCTCCGCCATGGAGGAGACTATGATTCTTTTACCGAGGTTATACAGAGGTTCTTTGAGTCACTCTTTGCTTGTAAAATTCATCCATATGTTGTATTAGATGGAGGCTGTGACATTTCAGATAAAAAACTCTTCACCTTAAAAGACAGAGCCCGAGAGAAGATCCAGGTGGCACATTCCCTTTCTCTTGGTGGGAGGGGAAATCTGCTGCCTTTACTCATCCGAGAAGTATTCATTCAGGTCTTGAACAAACTTCATGTAGACTTTGTCCAGTGCTTCTCAGAAGCAGACAGAGACATTATGACTCTTGCTAACCACTGGAATTGTCCTGTATTGACGATGGATAGTGATTTTTGTATTTTTGACCTGAAAGCTGGATTTTGTCCAGTGAATGGTTTTCAATGGAAAAACCTGACTGTGATTAAAGATACATTTCTCTACTATATCCCTGCCAAATGCTTCTCTGTAGATAAGTTCTGCAGTTATTTCAACAACATGAACAAAGCCCTGCTGCCTCTCTTTGCTGTCCTGTGTGGTAATGACTATATCAATTTGCCTGTTCTGGATACAGTCATCAGTAGATTAAGTTTCACCCCTGGAAGCTCCACCACCAAAGGGAAAAAGCACCAGCGGATAATGGCACTCTTGAACTGGCTGTCTTATTTTGATGATGTCCCTAAAGCCATAGATAATGTTGTGAAGTACCTGAAGATATATGATAGAGAGGTGGTTAAAGCACTACTTTGGGACTCGATGGAGGAATACCAACCATCTCCAGTGAAGCTACAAGATTTTTTCCAGTTTGGTGCTTATATATATCCTTGTGCCACCTATCTAAATTTACCAGAATGGGTACAATTGGCTATGGCGAAGGGGCAACTTTCTCCTTTTGTTTGTGATGCTTTGTCATTACGGCGGACTATTCTTCATACACAGGTGGAGAATATAAAACGTCCAAGTGCCCATGTCGTCTCTGTGCCCATTCGGAAGGTCATCTATGGGCTTCTTCAGAATTCTTCTGCAAATCTAACTAAGGTGTCCCAAAGTAAAGTGTCTAAACAACCAATGGCTTTTAGTGAGCTAGAAAGGATTGATAAGAATATTGCAACTGTAGTTACTCATGCAGTGAAGCTCCCAGAGGAATATCGGCAATTAGGCAGATTAACTGAGGTAAGTGTTGCAGGACCATGCTGATGACAGCCCTACTTATAGGAGCTAGAGAGAAGTTAGCTAGATAGGAAGAGAATGAGTCCAGTTCTGGACATGTTGAGTTTAAGAAGTCTCCTAATCATCCAGTTTGAGGTGTCAGAAAGGCAGTTGGAGAACAGCTGCTCTACTGTTGTTGGAGCAGGGTGGGTAGATTAAAGGATCACCAGTAGAGATGAGGAACTGATGAGATCCCCAAGGGAGAAGAGAAGAGGGCCCAAGACAGACTCCTGAGGGACAACTACGTTAGGGGCCTGAGCTGGAAGAAGACTGAGCAACTTAACCTAGTCCTCTTATCAGGTGAGTTGAATCAGCAGGAACACCACATCCCCCAATTCCTAGTGTGGTGTTCTGTCCACTATGCCCCACTGCTGTGAGCTGGGCAGAGAGCCACAATACAACCATCCTAATGCACTTGGGAGGGCTAAGGAACCTTAGCAGTAATATCTCAAGTCTCACAAAGCCTTTATGGAGTTTTAAGCATAAGTAGGTTAAACCATCTTATGAGGGACACAGTTTATAATTCAGTCTAACAGGTGGAAAAAGTAACCTGGTCACAACCCACAAAACCTATGTTGGGTTCGTTACACTTTACATTCCACCACTGCCTCCAAAACTATGTAGTAAGGGTGTAAAGCACCCAGCACAGTGTAGAGAAAGCGGAACATGTCTCTGCTCTTCTGGCTAGAATCATCAGGAAAGAGACTGTAGAGGAGGAAGCACAGATGTGGTCCTTGGAGAATGGGTAGGGTTTAACTTATCAAAGTGTTTATGTAGAAGGTTCAGTGGTTAGAAGTCTGGAGATGAGACAAGTACACAGTTGGGCAGAGTAGCAGACAGCTTGAGTTCACCATGTCTACATCATTAAAAATCATCTCCCAAGCCCTGTTCCTTTTTTTTCTGCCACCATCTTCCTAGTCTTCATATAATTATTTTAAGGCTGGACTCCAAGCAGCTCAGAAAAAACACTGGCTCTGGAGTCAGGGGTTCAAATCCTACCCCTAGAAACAACCACCTGTGTGACCCCCCCTCTATGGACCTGTTTCCTCATCTCTAAAATGAAGGGGAAGGCTGAATGGATTTTTAAGCCGTTTCTGGCTCTAGATCTATGAACTGACTTAATTTTTATAAAATTAACACCTATCTCAAAAGTTTTATATAAGGAACCATTTAAATGACATATATGTAAAGCATTTAGTAAGACCTTCAAGAGCTCTGCAGGTGTTGGCTGTTGTCCCCCCACACCTTCAAGCACGATCCTCTCATTCAATAGTGAATACTTTTTAAAGAGCTACGTATGACTTGAGATTATATTTGCCTTGTGTTTTCAGCTTTCTCTCTCTAAGAGGAAGACTCTTCTCTTAGAAACCCTGAAAGTAAAGGAGGGCATCTTGGACCCTTTTCCTGCTTCCTTGAAGTTACCTATTGCTGTCACTTGCTTCTGGTTGCAGTCCTTAGAAACCAAAGCAAAATTGTATCACTTACAAGCCTTACTGATGGGAATGTTGTATGGGCAGTTGCACAAGATGACCAGGGAGCTTGGTATGTATCCGTAGTCTACAAAAACTGGGACCTATTCTTCCACAAACTCATTTATACTTAATACCCTAAACTTTAAAAAAATAAGGGGGTATGTGTATGTATGACATTATCATTACATTGCTTTGAATGTGATAGCACCAATATTTGATACATTAATACTTCCTGAGCCTTCATCTTCAGTGATAGCTTATGCAAATAATGTTTTTAATATACAGAACATTTGCCAGTTTCATTTCTTCTTCCAAATTCAGAGATAATGGTCATTACATTTCCCCAGAGATGTTAACAGTTCTGGAATGATTCTTTCCTGAAATGATTATGTATCATTGCTTTTTAATAAAACAAACACCTACAAATACAGAAAACTTATCTAGTCATTATAGCTATGCTGTCACTTTTACCTTTCCCCCCCATAATTTTCAGTTAATATGTGAGTAATAATGGGAAAAACAATATCAACTCATCTTTTTCTGTTAATCATTTTTAGGAAATATAATTGTTATAGAAGCATTCTTTGTATAATGGAGGTGATTGATTCTTTTGAAAAATATTCTCTTTAAAAGGGCACGGAAGGGCGGCTAGGTGGCGTAGTGGATAAAGCATCAGCCTTGGAGTCAGGAGTACCTGGGTTCAAATCTGGTCTCAGACACTTAAATAATTACCTAGCTGTGTGGTCTTGGGCAAGCCACTTAACCCCATTTGCCTTGCAAAAACCTAAAAATAAAACAAAAAAAGGGCATGGATATGACAGATTTTCTTTACCCAAGGGCAGGAGCAATTCTGAATGAATTCTTACTGTCTGGATTTTTAACATTTTGCTAGTTTAATAAGAGATTACTTTTTCCCAACTGTATGATTTCACAACTTTGGATATGTATTAACCTAATTAGAACTAAAAAATGAAGTTAATGCCTCACTATTGTGGGTTTTTTTTTAAAAAATCTCATGTTTATCTTTTTTTCTACAAAGTAAAAGATATATTAAGATCAAGAGCAAAATCTGCTAGGTCTCTTGTTGAGCCAACAGAAGGACACACATCAAAGGTGTGTGGATTTTCCTTTAAGGATTGTGGATACCGAGCATGGATGGCCTGCTATGTATCTAGTGGTCCATCCAGCCTCTATACATAATCTTCCTTTGGCATTTGAAGTTGAACATTCAGTCTGGGCTCCCATTCCTGTTAGATTTTAACTTCCAAGTTTTTCTATTACATTCAAGTGGAATTTACGCAGATTAGTGAGCTATAGCATTCACTTTTCTGACTTTAAAATTGACTCCTATAGCAAAAATGTTCATTTACATTCCAAAGACCTATCCTGGAAGGCATCCTAAGACAAGTATTCAGCACAATTAAGTTTAAGATTCTGAGAAGAGTTTTTGGTAGAGTATTTTAATTCAGATTCCTTTAAGACTCAGATATTAAAAATTAAAATAGCAAAATGTCAGATAAGATTTTTCATAATTCAGAAAATAGTGTTTCCATTTGGTCATTGCCTTTGAAACTTACGGAGTCTGTATGGGTAGAGACTCTACCCATATCTGAAAGCCTTGGCAAATAATATTCTTAAATTTCTTTTTCAACTAGATAATGAGGAATTGCTTGTGGATGGGGCTAAGCTATTGTGTGACCAGTTTCTTACAGTGAAAGAAAATAAACTACAGAGAAGATTGGATTTAGATACAGCCCATGTTTTCTGTCAGTGGCAATGCTGCCTCCAGATGGGATTCTACCTCAATCAGCTACTGTTGATGCCTTTACCTGAACCTGACCTCACATGGTAAGATAAGCCAGTCACAAAAGCTCCAGGCCCACAAAAACTCAGAAGAGGGATAAAGATCAGATTTCATTTTATGGGCTAAGAGGAGGGGATTAGGACTCTCACTTCAAACCCACCAAGTGACTCTAGCAACATTATTATTTCCTGATTCTTTCTCTGTTAATGGGTTAGTTTGGTTATTTTTTCAAAAGCAATAATATCTTTCCATTCTGAGAGACCTCTAGACTAGTGAATTCGTAATGCCAGACCAAACAATTGTAATTTGTTCAACAGTTTTTTGGGTCTGAGTCCAGATATTTTTATTTTGTTTGGTTTGGGGTATGATTTCATCAGTGGTAAGTCCCTACAACCCATGGAATTCTGCAATTCTTCTGTAATTACTTTTTTTTTTTTGTAAGGCAATGGGGTTAAGTATTGCCCAAGGCCACACAACTAGGTCATTATTAAGTGTCTGAGGTCAGATTTGAACTCAAGTACTCATGGCACTAGGGCTAGTGCTCTATCCACTGCTCCACCTAGCTGCCCCCCCGTAATTAACTCTTAAGAGAATTATCTGGACACTGAAAATTTCAATGGTATGACTTGGTTGTTTTTTCCTTTTTTCAAAGTCAGCTCTAGAGGGCACCTTGGTGCAGTGGAAAGAATGCTGGCCCCCCAAGCCAGGGAACCTGGATTCAATATCACTTCTTGGCAAAGTCCCTTCAATTCCAGGAGGCCCAGTTTTCTTCTTTTGAGTGGCATGAGAACCCTTCCAGCTCCTTATCTTCACTTGATCATGCTTGTCTCTTTGGTATACCTAAACCAGTTTCTATTGTTGAGTGACATCATTTTAAAATGAACTGTTTGATCCTACTTCTAATAACTGGATTTTCTAATCTAGTAAATTTGTATTTATTGGTAAGTCTGCTCACTAGCATTCTACTCACTAATAAATATATTAGATGCTTCCAGAATAAGATTGACTTTTGTGACCTTTCCATCCTCAGCAGGACTGTGACCAAAAGTTAGTACTTTTAGGCAAGACTTTTCACAGTTTTGGAGACAAATAGAAGGATCCCTGGGGTGGGGGGTGGGGAACAACTAATGACAATAATGTGCCTCACTACAATGAGGCCCAAAGTTTAGTATCCCAGGCTTCAAATCCCTCAGTGAGAACAATGCTGTGCTTTCTTTTCCCTTGCGGCAGGCTCTATAGTGGGACTCTTGTCCATGGACTCTCTGAAGAGTTCTCCACTTCATCCTCAGCAGAAAAGCTCCTGAGCCTGAGCCCCAGAGCACAGCAGCTCTATAATCAGCTCTTCCTGGCACTGAAATCAGCCGTCCCTTCAGAATGTTTTTGCCAGAGGGAGAAGCCAAAAGCCAGAAGGAAGAAACGGAAGGACAAGGACAGCCTGGCAAAGAATCACATGGGCATCTCCCTTCAAACCAGGTCCTTCTACACTCCTGTCAACAGATTTGGGCTCCTCTCAGTGGAGGACCTGGAGGACCCAGGGCAAGGGTCAGGGCTGGAGTAAATCCAGACTATTAAGTCTCATGGATTGGGACCTTTCAAGACGTTTCCTTCCAGAGATCAAGTTTTCAGGTTTATTCTCAAAATCAATCATGCTGTAGCAGTTTTGGCACACCCATCACTTGGGTAGTACTTGGTACTGTTGAAACCCTGGGAAGACATCACTATAAAATGATAAGTACTTGGAACCCCTCTCATGGGCCCCTCTAGTTGGCTAAGAGATATAATAAATAGTAGCTCTGGCTCTGTGTTTATGGAGTGTTCATGTGTATATGTAGGCATAGATGTGTGTGAATGGTCACATGCATATCTATGGAGGCATATACACATACATGTAGTATAAACTCATAAATATAGAGAGAAATTTTATTTTAAGGTTTTATATTTTATACCTCTTGTCTAGACATCTGTAACTTGTATTTTATCCTTGGGGGTGCTATAATGTAGCCATGGAACTGCCACATTATTACAGGGAACCAGGTAATTGTAGTTTCTAAAATTATTTTTATAATAAATTCTCTATATATTCATATATTCTTATTTTTATACATTATGCATTTTGGTTTTACCCATTAAGGAATTTAATAAGTCTCACTGACATTTAAATACTTGATGGTCATTATATATTCATAAGGAATTTGGGAAAAAATTTAATAAAACAGAATAGGCTAAACAGCATAGTTAAACCCTCAGTAAAACATAATCAGATCCAGGGAGAGGATATAAAGACTGGTGAGTATATTCACACACATACTGGGATGTGGGAAGTTATGGAGGGCAGAGTATTGTTTGTTGACAGGGTCTCTTGTGGGTCACTCTTTGAGAAGTGGTAATCACTTTCAAGCTGTCCCCTATCTATGAATAACCAATTCCCTCCAAGCTAAGAAAGTTAGTGTATAAAATGTAGGTTTTGATTTGTCACTAACCAAAGGATAAAATATTAACAAGGGAACTGAAAAAAGCATGTTAAGTCATTGGCAAGGAAAAAAAACAAGTTTCTTTGAAAGGTTGTTAGGGGTTTTTTTTAAAGCCAATTTAAAAATTAATTATCAATTTCCCCATTAGTCAAGACTTAGATTGAATATGAAGTGAGGATGCTATTGCCAACCTTGTTAAGACCTGGACTTGCTCTGAGTTTGAGTGGGGTGGTAAATACTGATAAAGAACATGGCACTGTGTCCATCCCCACTCCCCAACTCCCTCACTAGCTCGGGGACCTGGGAAAATACTATTTAGCCAAGTAGCTCTTGAGCCTTCATGGATGTTTAAACCAATCCATCACAATGATGACTCAAACATGAAACATTTACCCAGTGAAAAGACAAAAAAAGAATCATCCAAACTGAAGGTTCAATCACAAATCAGTGTCACACTCTCCCACCAATGGACACAAACTTGGAGAAACCAGTAGTGAAGCACATAAATAGGAAACCACATGCAAGGGGCAACTCACTTCACCACTGGACTATTATCACAGACTGGGATGTTACTGGTCTTCAGGAAACATCATACCATAGAGCCCCTATGTTTTTGTGCATGAAACTACTTCTCTGCCAGTCTTGGGCTTGAAGGAGTTAAATTCCTTTGGCTTATAACATCTGTAAGTCTGGGATCTTCAGGCTTCAAGTCTGCTTTCTTTGCTCTCTTCCGTTATCTTACTTTCTGTGAAGTTAAAAGTTGTTCCATCAAGGAGCTTCTGATATTTCAAATTAGGGTGACCTCATGTGTAATAGCCCCATCTAATTAAGCTTGAGAAATTCTAAAGCTAGAACTTCGGTCATACAGAACACAAATACTTAATAACCAAGAGTGCCTTGGTTACAAAACAGCTCTTTAATTTAGAGCTTCTCAGCAATACATTTTCCAACTCTAAAAGGCTATTATGTGTTTGTTAGGGAAACTACTACAGCCATGTTTATTAGTGCCTTTGCCTCACAGGACCAGGCTTTCATTCATCTCCTTTCAGTACATTCCTCTGGCCTGTTTATTCAAGGAGCTACATTTCTCTCATTAGTTTTTAGTGATTTTCCTCAGGCTGCTTTTCTAAGTATGACACACCAAAAATATCCCCATAGGAAAAGGGCAGTGACACTTGTATTGGATGTTTTTAAATTTTCTATTCATGTCTATATCCTTATGAGATAGACTTGGCATTTCTGAGCCTAACTCTTTAAGCTATTTACAGAACTTTTATTTCTACTCCCTATTTTTAAATCTTTTATTTGGTAACTGACTAGCACCTTCCTAGATTTCACACATTCTTCTGAAAGGTTTCCTAACTTTCCTGTTCTGTGTATTTTTAGTAACCTATAACATGGCCTAGAGATTCTGGGCTCACTGCATTCAACTTCATATCCAATACTCTTTATATTATACTGGAGTAAATGACTTAAAACATTCTACGACTTCAAAATCCATAATTAAAAATTAAATCAATGGCAATACAGTTGGCAACCCAAAACAATCAATCAGTAGATTCTAATAGTGTGATCTGGAGCTCTGATGTCTGCTATCAGTTCTCTTCCATTTTAAATGGCATGTCTCTGAAGTCTGTGATTGACATTTTTTCAGGAGAATATTATTTTGTGTGAAGGATCAAAACTTTGAAAGTGGAATGAATCTCATTATTCTCCTAACCCACAACTGAAAAATATTTTCCCTAGTGTATCCAATAATGAGTTATTCAATCCTTGATTTAAGACCTCCAACCATGAAGAACCCACAGCCATCTGAGGTAATCCAATCCACTTTGGAATTGTTTAGGACATTTTCCATTACATCAAAATTAAATTTGCCTCTGTAGCCTCTTCTCACTATTCTTAGTTTATTCCCCCTGGGCCAAATTAGAGCAAATCATATTTTCCAATCATTTCCTTTAAGTTCTTGAAGATAGGTAACCTGTTGCATTTTATTCTTCCCATTTCCCCCAGCATGTTTTCTCAAGCTAAGATCTTCAGTTCTCTCAAATGATCCTCATGGCATGGGCTGAAAAGCTTTTACTATTCTGATTACCTTCCAGCTAATCAATGTATTTTTCACACTAGTGCTGAGGATTGGATACAGTATTATAGCTATGATCTAGCTAGGTCAGATTATACTGTCTATATCTCCTATTAGAATGTAAGCACAATGTTATCCTTATCCTCTGTTATCCATGCCTGTTTCCAGTTGCTCAAATGTACCGACCTACTTGTAGGCTTCTCTCAGTTCCTGTGTTTGCATTTCAGAGTTTCAGCTCAGCTCTGGTCTGCTTGAAAGCCTTTTTTATTCCGTTAAAGATCTATTTTTTTTCCTCCACACACATACACAAAAATATTCTCAGACATTCAGGATAAGTAATTTTTTCTTGTAAGTCTTTATCTTTTCTCTTTGAGAATTTTATGTTCCAAGATTTTCTCTGCCTTATATTCTTAGTTGTCATGTCTTGTAAGATACTGACTGTGGCTTCTTGCTACTTCAACGTTTTCTTTCTGGATGCTTGCAATATACACAGACTTCTACATATATATTTATACACACATACATAAATGTTTTAACCTGAAAGCTCTGGATTTTGACTATGACATTCCTGGAATTTTTGTTCTAGGATTTCTTTCAAGAGGAGATTGATAAGATTCTATTTTCACTTTACCCTGAGTTGTTTTAATTTTTTTTTAATAAAACAAATTCAGGCATTTTTTACCATAGTTTTCAGGCAATCTATCTTTAAGTTATCTTTGACCTATTTTTCAATTCATTTGTTTTGTTTTAAGTAGATACCTATGGTTTTTTCCAGTCGTTTTAATTTTATTTTAGCATTTCTTAGTGTCTCATGGAATCACTGATTTCTCTTTGATCTATTCTGATTAGTTCATAAGACAGCTGTCTATATTTCTTCTAGATGCTAGACAAGGTATTCCACCTCTTTTTTTCTAATATTTATTTTTCCAACTACATGCATAGTTTTCAACACTCATTTTTTTAGTAAGGTTTTGAGTTTCACATTTTTTCCCTCCTTCCCTTTCACCCCCTCTCCCCAGGGAGAAAGAAATCTAAAATAGGTTGTACATGTATAACTATGTTAAACATAGATCCATATTACTCATGTTGAAAAAGAAGAATTAAATCAAAAAGGTAAAAAACAAAAGGGAGAAAAAGCCAAGTTACATAAAACAAATTTTAAAAATTGAAAATAGTGACATTTGATCTGCCTTCAGATTCTATAGTTCCTTCTCTGGATGTGGAAGGTATTTTCCATCACATTTCCTTTAGAATTGTCTTTATTGCTGCAAGCAAATCCAATCATAGTTGATCACACAGATTTTCCACTTTCTTCACTGAAGTATGTTTATTCCTTCTAATTCTTTCTACCAGAGCTTTTATTTCACTTATAATTTCATGTTTTATCTTATTTTATTTCTTCCAGGACCTCTTGAACAAGTTTATTTTTTCTCTCAAATTGTTTATAAATTATAGTGAAAATATTTCCTTCTTAGAGGTTTATCTCTTGGATGGCTTATCTATAATATTTCTTCAGAGTGTTTTGTAGATTTCATTTAGTCACATTATCAGCCTCAATTTCTGATTTGGTACTTGGGGTCAGGCTTTTTTCCTTCTCACAAATTCATGAATGGGGTGGTGAAGAATGATTAAGGTTCCAAAGTTCCTAGTCACTGGCTTTTCCTTCACCTGGGAAGCTTTTGGTGGGACCCATGGGAATGTCCCCAGTTGTGGCATTGCTGCAGTCTTCTAACCTCATACCCTAGCAGAAAGCTAGTTATCCATCTACCCTGTGGCTTCCCCCTCCCAGATGCTACTGTTGGTTTACTTGAGATCCTGCCGGATACTCTGGATCACCTATAGCATATGGCCTTCTCTTTGTAATATCCTAGATTGAATAAAATAGTTTACTATGTTTCTCTTTGAATTTCTTCAACTTTTTTTCTCCTTTGAAATAGCATATTTGATATTTGATATCAAATTTGGTCTGTTACCCATTTTTGTTAGCATAAGAAAATGGGAGAGCTGAGCACCTATTCGGTTGACATACAATCACCTTCGCTGGATTGCAGAGTAGATTTTTTTTTAAAAAAGCACATTTCATTAATTGAATTAAGCAAGCAAGAAGAGTGTCAAAACTAGATGAAAATTAAAATCAAAGTAGGTAGGAATGATGGGGCCAGAAGGTGCCAAAGGCTAAGAGAAAGAATTTAGATCTCATATAACAGACATAGCTCATATTTTGAACAAAAAGATAGATAACACCTTTGTTTAAGTCCACATGACCTTTCTCCATTACTGTAACTTTCCTAGCTTTGAATGTTTGCCTACTCTAATCACTTCTAGACTCATAGATGGTAGAGTGATCTTTCTCAAACACCATTTTCTCACTGATAGTGCAAATACTATTTCTTTCTACTTTACAGGTAAGAATTTTACTTATCCAAGATAGACAACTAACAAAAATTATAAGTCCAAAAGTCATTTTCCCAGGCTGCATCAAAGGATAAAAATAAACAACTCTCCAAAGAATAATTGTAGGGGGCAGCTAGATAGCACAAAGGATAGAGCACCAGTCCTAGAGGACCTGAGGACAAATTCTGTCTCAGACAATTGATACTTACCAGCTATGTGATCCCCATTGCCTCACAAAAACAAAAAACAGAATAATTGTAAAGTTTTTACAACCATTTGAATGTTCCTAATCCTTAATAAGAAAAATGCAAATCAACTCAATCCTGAGGTTTCACCATGACAAAAGACAGGAATCCTTAATGTTGGAGAGGTTGTGGGAAAATAGTACACCAATGCAATGTTGTTGGAGCTATGAGTAACTACAACCATTCAAGAAAGCAATTTGCAATAATGGAAATCTAATGACTAAAATGTCCATATCCTTTGACCCAGAGATTCCCACTGGAAGGCACATATTCCAAAGAAGTTAAAATAAAAAGTTCCCTATACACCCAAATATTTGTAACATTTTTCTATGGTAATAAAATTGGAAGAAAAGTAAGTATGTCCATCAATCAGGAAATAGCTAATTGACAAATATAATCAATATAGAAAAACATACAGACATATGAACTGATGCAAAAGTGAAGTCAGTAGAGCCAAGAAATCAATATATACAATTACATTAATGTAAAAAGCAAACATACTACCACAAAACAATCAAAACTGAATATTTGCAAAATTACAAGAAATGATAGGATAAGATACCTCCACCTACTCCTTGACAGAGGATAGGAACCATAGGCATGGAAATGCTACAGACATCAGAGCATTTTAAAGTATTGATCTGATTTGCTGGATCATTTTCTCTTCTTTTTCCCTTCTCCACCAGCCCTTAAAAAAGATTCTTTGAGATATGGGATACCACTCTGGGAGAGGGGAGGATTGCTAGAGAGAGAATAAAGTGAATAAAAACAAACTTTTTTTTTAGGTAGAACTAGATCACTAATGACAAGAAAGGGGAAAAAATGGGTTTCAGGGAGAAAGTGGTTAAAGATATCACACATAGCTACTCAGAAGGAAGAGAACTGCGAAGATAACAGTCTTAATTTGGCAAGAAAGCCAATAATGAACTGGGAGTAACCTCACAGAATGATGAACACAGAGGCCAGATATAAAGTCTGAAGAGGAAACAAGAGGAAAATGCCAGTTTGATAAGCTACAAGAAGTAGGAAGAAACAGGACTGAAGTTGGAAAAGAGGGCAGGATCAAAGAAATTCTATCTTCTCAAAACAAAAGAAACCTGGGCATCACAGGGCAATCAAACTGTGCATACTCTTTGATCCAGCAATAATAGCCCAAAGAGAGCATAAAGAAAGGAAAAAATCTCACATGTTCAAAAATGTTTATAGTAGCATTTTTTTGAAGTGGCAGAGAACTGGAAATTGAGGAGATGCTCATTGATAGAGGAATGGCGAAATGAACTGCGGTATGTGAATGTGGAGTACCACTGTTCTGTAAGAAATCATGAGTAGCAGGACTTTAGAGAAGCCTGGAAAGACTTGCATGAGGTGATGGTGAGTGAAGGGAGCAGGACCAAGAGAACATCATAGACACCAACAGCAGCCTTGTGGGAGGATCAACCATGATAGACACAGCTCCTCTCGGTAACTCAATGATCAAGGACAATCCCAAGAACACTACAGACAATGCCATCCACATCCAGAGAACTATGGAGTCAGCACAGAGAAAAGCATACTAGGTTCACTTTTTTTAAAAACCTCTATTATGTTTTTCCTTTCTTTCTCATGGGTTTTCCCCCCCTCAATTACCACATGATTCATATGGACTTCTGTTACACATAACTGTACATGGAAAACTTTTATCCACTTGCTTCCTGCCATGGGGGGAAAGGGGAAAAGGGAGGCTGCTAGAACAATGTGTAAATGGATGAATGTTGAAAACTACCTTTGCACATAATTGGAGAAATTAAATAAGTTTCAATAAAGGTTTAAAAAAGAAACCTGGCTATGATTAAAAGCAAAGATAAGGAACCATGTGCCATGAAGACCCTTCTTCAGTATTTCAAGGGGAAGTCAAAGGTCGAGTTATTATCCCACTGGCACTCAGCGGAACTGTATCCAGATTATTGCCCATCATGTGTAGTTCCTATCAGTGCTTCATGTGCCCCTTCCAGGTTGTCATCTCTACCATATCTGATCTGCACCTGAGATTCAATGAGGTTCCAGACACCATATAACTAACTCATTCATGTGCAGATTTCAGTACATTCTTTTAGGTCCAGAATAACTAAAACAACAGATATTACAGGGACAAAATAGCTGTAAATTCATCTTTTTTTTTCATGTAGCTCTGGAGTTAGCAGACTGAAAGTTTTATTTTTTCATAAAGCCTATGCTTCTTGGAACCAGGATAAATATGATAAAGTTGTATTCATTTTTCCATCACGATCAAGAAGATAGATGTTGTACACTGATGCATTTTTTCCATGAAATCTTTTTTTTTGAGATTCCATTTTGGTTAATCTAACTCATTCTACTTGCTTGTACTATTATGTGCTGATTCAGAAATGAAATATATTTCTCCTAGGCAGATTTATTAAGAAAAAAAAAACCACCAAAGCCATTCCCTTATGTCTACAGAAGCTATACCTAGCCACAGATAATAATTGCTTTTGTCCCTTTTCTTCATGGCTACAATTTATGTTCAAAGTTGCGCCAAACTAGCCATTAAAAAAAATTGTTAAGGGGCAGCTAGATGGCACAGTGGATAAAGCACTGGCCCTGGAGTCAGGAGTACCTGGGTTCAAATCCAATCTCACACTTAATAATTACCTAGCTGTGTGGCCTTGGGCAAGCCACTTAACCCCATTTGCCTTGCCAAAATCTAAAAAAAAAATTGTTAATATGAACTTCAATCTTTAAAAAGAATGAAGTTGGCAGCCTTCCAATCTGGTAAGGATCAAATGAAATCCTACTTGGAAGTTGCTTTTCCAGGTCATCGGGACCAAATCTTCATTTTACAGATGAAGAGACTTAAGTGATCCCAGAGAGCTTCAGTGATTTGTCTAAGTTACACCAGTAGTAAATGGCAGACCTGGATTTGAACCTGCTTCCTTCAGGTTCATGTGCAGCTTTTTCTTCAATTATCTTCCACTGCCTCCTCATAATCCATGTAAAAATATTTGAAGTTTTATAAAGGACTTCACATCCCAGAAGTTCTAGTATTACTATTGTTATTGATAAAAAATATTATTAACAGTTATCATTTAGGGACTTAACTCATT
Organism: Macrotis lagotis; assembly: GCF_037893015.1. Taxonomy (NCBI): domain Eukaryota; kingdom Metazoa; phylum Chordata; class Mammalia; order Peramelemorphia; family Peramelidae; genus Macrotis; species Macrotis lagotis. Next base: position 38,909,742 of record NC_133664.1, on the reverse strand, counting down.
TTGTCATCCTAAACTAGGAGATATCTTACAGCTGCTATCAGTACAAAGCCTACTATCCTTGTTTACATCTGGTTAATTTATAAACAGCTAACTAGATAATATCATTATAGTGCTTAAGATCTCCAAAGTGAACTTGGCAGGTGGCTGCTCTAATTAAAAAAAAAAGTTTGTCTTTCATTTTCTAAGACCACGACATCAGGGAGGTAATGCCGTGACAAGCACATGAATTGGATTGGGGGGGGGGGGGCTGTGCTAAGATCCCAGCCTCAATTTCTCCCCCAGAATCCTCTGGGTCTAGTGGCTGGATGTGAATCAGGACAACCTGAGATGACCCTGGATGTGAGGCAGTCAGGGTGAAATGACTTGCCCAGGGTCACTCTGCTAGTAAGTGCCAGCAGCTGGATTTGAATTCCCATCTTCCTGAGTCCAAGGCCAGGGCTTCATCCACTTGCCCTTAATGCTACCTCTAAACTTGTAACACTCAGCACTGAACTTCACCAGCAGGTTTGGATGACAGCAACGTCCTAAGTGCCCCAGAGCTGGAAGCAGAAAACCTCTTGAATAGTTGGGAAATCACCCATCCTGACCATAGAGTTTAGAGCTAGAAGGGCCTCAAGGACCATCCCCTCCAGTGTCTTTGCTTCACAGATGATGAGATGGAATCCTAAGGAATTAAATGACATAAAAGGTCCACCTTGGGGGGTGAGTAGAAGGTCCAGAATTTTAACCCCATTTTAATCTAAGATACCTTTGTATCTCGTTGAACTTTCCCCCAAAATTATCCCAGAGGAAGACTTAGTAGTTAGGATTTGCCAATTACAACTTAAATAATGTTATAATATAAATATAAACAATGATAGACAGCTAGCAGCAGACAGGGTTGAGGGATGTGAAGTTGCGAAGATCTGAGTTCAAATCTAACTTCAGTCACTAGGGTGACTTGGAGGCGGGTGCTTTGTCTGCTAAGCACTTACCTCCAGGGTGATTTTGAGGATCAAGTGAGATATATATTTTTTTTAATTTTTATTTGTTTAAGGCAATGGGCTTAAGTGGCTTGCCCAAGGTCCCACAGCTAGGTAATTATTCGTTGTCTGAGGCTGGATTTGAACTCAGGTCCTCCTGGCTCCTGGGTTGGAGCTGTATCCACTGTGCCACCTAGCTGCCCTCTCAAGTGAGATATTTTTAAAAGTGCTTAGCATAGTGCCTAGACCAGAGTAAAGTCTTAAGAAATCTTTGTTCCCTTCCCTAACCAAACACTATGTAGAGTGAAGAGAGTGAGGGGAAAGCAAATGGAGATAGGGACTGTTTGGGTCTTTGCCAGATTATGGATGTTGCAGAAGAACCAGATAATTGGACAAAGATAGGTAAGGAGTGGACAAGTTATTAACTCATGGAATGATTTTTTTTTTAGGTATTTTGCAAGGCAATGGGGTTAAGTGGCTTGCCCAAGGCCAATTAAGTGTCTGAGGCTGGATTTGAACTCAGGTACCCCTGACTCCAGGGCCGGTGCTCTATCCACTGCACCACCTTAGCCGCCCCTCATGGAATGATTTTTCCCTTATTCTTTCTTATATTTTAAAACTTAAAACAGAGCTGGATCAAAATATGTTTTGTTCATTATACAAATAGATTTCTAAAGATCAAAACAAAGGGAATTTTCAACATTCAATCCTTTTCCTCTCATAGCTGGTAAAATACACATATGATAAGACCAAAAAAAAACTTGTATTTTTTCTTCTATTTATCGATTGAGTAGATTATACTATGATGCCTACATTTTTTTTCCCTAGCAACAAAATCCCCAGGTTAAATGTACTACACACCTCCATAAGCACAGCTTTGCTAATGAGTACAATACAAACCAGCCTACCTTCTCCATGGGATATGAAATGTGAATAAAATGAATGGGCTCAGCATCATTTTCTCCTCATCCAGCATAAACCGTGATTTGTTCTGAGCAAGCAGCCATTCCCCAAGCTCATGACACGGCTTACCAACTTTGATTCCAGTGGTATATAGGATTATTTTGCTGCTCCATGCTTGCTGCTCCTACCATGGAGATCTATACTCTGCCAAATATTAAAGGAACAGATGTTCTATGGACGGTTCTGAGGTAATTGCTTTCCAGTCAGTTACCTCAATAATAAAGACTCATTTTAAATGCAAACTCAGTTCCATTGTGCCACAGCTTGTTCTCCTGTCAGCCAGATCAGGTCATCGATTGTCTTCAGGATGCCGCTCTTGTTTCTAAAAACCTACAAGGAGAACCATAAAATGCAACTCCCTTCTTTTACATTGTCCCCTTGGATCTTCCATGTAAGTGAGTCAATCACTTTATCACTGCAAATGGATAGGAGGTAGAAATACAGATTAAGGACCGGGCTCCTATTCAAATGCTTTGGGAATCATTGGGGCCAGGAATTTCTGAAGGGCAATGGAGTGCTAGTATTAATGTAATTGGAGTCATTTCTATTTATTTTTTAAAGGTAATTTCAAAAAAGTGAATTGAACTTCACTACCAATCTGCTGAAAACTACTCAGAAACCTATGTGGCTACTAGGTTAATAAACGAAAGAAAATTAGCTCTTTTTGAAAATTGTAAGAATCATCCTTATACATGCTGACATATCCTTGTTGCCAACATGCATCTTCTTTTATTTTTAGGTTTTTTGCAAGGCAAATGGGGTTAAGTGGCTTGCCCAAGGCCACACAGCTAGGTAATTATTAAGTGTCTGAGACCGGATTTGAACCCAGGTACTCCTAATTCCAAGGCCAGTGCTTTATCCACTACGCCACCTAGCTGCCCCCAACATGCATCTTCTTACCTTGCCCTACTCTTCCCACAATGACATTTAGGTTACCACTTTCATTTCAAGGGGATGGGAGGGGTGCCCCTATAGTTATAAAGTTAGTGTTAAGCTGTTAAGAATTTTATAGGCATTTCTGCCTATTTAATTTTTAGTGAGAATACTGATAAGCAACTTCCAGAGCTGTAAAATTTACCTTAATCTATATTGCTATTCTGAGACATTTGGTCAATAAGATAAGGCCTAGGCAGATAGCTGATTCTTTTTCCAATCTTGCTTTTCCCTCGATCCAAATTATATAGACATTGAATAGTCATAAGCTGCCATTAAAATATACATGGACTTTATAGTTGATAAATGCAGGGATATTCCCTGGACACTTTATCTTTTGGATATATACCCTTTGCTATGAAAATTTTGTCGTTAACATTCATCAGATTTCAGAATTTCCACTCAATTCTATTAGATTATGAGTGTGCTTATGAAAAATAGTACCATTCCAAAACTCAAGGTGGAGAAATGTTCCTGTCCTCTGCTGCTACAAGGAAATGACTTTTATTCATAGTACAAATTTTCATGTTTATCTGAAAATAAAAATAGCTCAAACAGAACTATTGCTTATCAATTCTCAAGTGCTGACTCCTAGATCATCCTATTGATATGTGTCCTTCATCCTCCAAGAAGACCATGACATCAGGAATTTCTCCTCCTGAGTCATCTGGGTCCAGTGGTCAGATATGATTCAGGACAACAGGAAATGGCCCTTCAACGAGAGGCAATCGGGGTTAAGCGACTGGCCCAAGGTTACACAGCTATTAAGGGGTCAAGTGTCTGAGACTGGATTTGAACTTCCATCCTCTGGAGTACAAGGCCAGTGCTCTCTCTACTGTGATACCTAGCTGGCTCCCAGAAGTCTCAAACCCTCATATATTTAGGGGGACCAAGTTAGACTATAACTGATAGCTCTCATGATATTAGAGAATCCTAGTTTTTTTCTCCCCCAAAGGTTTTTTTTAATTTTAAAAAGGTTTTATTTGAGTTTTACAAATTTTCCCCCAATCTCACTTCCTTCCCCCCACAGAAGGCAGTTTGCTAGTCTTAACATCATTCCCAAAGTATGCATTGATCTAAGTTGAATGTGATGAGAGAGAAATCATATCCTTAAGGTAGAAACATATAGTATGAGATACAGCAGAATTACATAATAAGCCAACTTTTTTTTAAAATTAAAGGTAATAATCTTTGGTCTTTGTTCAAAGTCTCCAATTCTTTCTCAAGATACAAGTGGCATTCTCCATTGCAGATATCCCAAAATTGTGTCTGATTGTTGCCCTGTTGGTATGAACAAGTCCATTAAGGTTGATTATCACTTCCATGTTGCTGTTAAGGTGTAGAATGTTCTTCTGATTCTGCTCAGAGAATCCTGGTTTTCAAAGTGGCCTTCAGTGGTCATTCCAGGCCAAACTATCTATACTTGATAAGTACTCACTCTGTTACAATACAGTACAGGTAATGTTACTTTGAAGTTTTCTAAGTCATTATACTGCCTGGAGGCATCCACTTCTATTTGAGCTTGGCAACTGCTCTATTCTGGTGCCATCTTGCTGAGTGCAAGATGTTTTCTCAACACAACCATAAACATATTCCTTCCAAAAAACATTCTACACATGCTAGGAATCAGAGCTAGGTTTATAAATAATAATAAAGTGGGGTCAGAATTGTTCTTCAGAACTTTGGGAATTTAATTGGAAGGTCAAAGATCTCTGAATTGCATTCAAAGAGAATGAGAATCATGGGAACCAAAACTGGAAAAGGACTGCTATCACCTGGTTCATTGCTTCATTCTATAGATAAGGAAACAGAGTCCCATGGTGACAAGGGAGCTAATACCTCTGGACCACTGATCCAGGTCCAGACTCCAAATCCTTCTACTCATAGCAGTAAAATAAACCTATTTTTGAAGATTCCTGATGACTCAATCAACATTGCATACTAGATGTTCTAAATACTGGTTATTACTCTTTGCCCTAAGTCTTTCCTACTCCAGTCTTCTATCACTTGGCCAAAATGATCTTAATCAATTTTAGATCTGACCACATCTCCCTCCAACTCCCTAGTACTTCCAGAATTATAAATTTCTCCAGCATTGAAAGTCCTTCTTACACTGGCCCCTTCCTACCTTCTATTCCTAATTAAACCTTATTCTCTTCCATATACTCAGAGATCCAGCTAGAGAGGGCCACTTGTTCCTCACAAAGACCCTCAAGCTCCAGACTCTTCACCTCCATCTGTTGATTCCACAGCTTCTTCCAAAACTGTGAAAATCTCCATTTCCAGTTCCTCACACTGCTAAGTGCCTTCCCCTCCAAAAGTACCTTTCATTAACACTACCTAGATTTTGGGGCCTACAAAGCTATTTGCATATTCCCCCCCAACTAGATGGTGAGCCCTTGAGGGCAGAGATGACATTTGCCATTCTTCCTAACCCCAGCAGCTAGCCCAGAGTCCAGATATAGCAATTGCTTAATAAGTATGTCCTGGGGGGCAGCTAGGTGGCATAGTGGATAAAGCACCAGCCTTGGAGTCAGGAGTACCTGGGTTCAAATCCGGTCTCTGACGCTTAATAATTACCTAGCTGTGGGGCCTTGGGCAAGCCACTTAACCCCATTTGCCTTGCAAAAAACCTAAAAAAAAAAAAAGTATGTGCTGAATAACTGATTATAAATTACTGTTTGGGTCCAAATACATCAATTAGGAGCATGGTTATTTACATGGCAGAGATCGGGACCTTTTTTAGAAGTTTTTAACCATCTGCCTATCAATTGTGACCCCAGCGCCTACAAACCTTGCACTGAGCCCTGACATGAGAGGAATGTTTGTAGTAAGAATGGATTTTTATTGGAGGTTGGGAGAAACATTCAGCATTGATCAAAACAAATGTGATGGCCATCAAACTTGAAAGAAATGGCACAAGCCATCAGTCCCAGGAGTCTGTGAGATCTTTCAACATGACAGACATGAATGGGTTCGTGTATTTTAACGCATGACTTTTTTCTGAATTCATGCTTAAAAGACGACAACATGCCAATTTTCTGTGCTGAGTTTGCTTCCAGGTCTCTGGGGGGGGGGGGCAAATTAAATGCAAATAACAAAGCCAGATTATGCCAGAACTGGATTCTTGAACACTTGGGATGAATCATGATAACAGTTTGGGTCTTTTCCCAGCCATATCACCCCTCCCCCTCTACTATGCCAAAGACATCAATACCCATCGTGGCCAAGCAATCACATAATGACCAACCTTCTGGAGACACACTGAGGCAAGTTGGTTGTGGACAGATTCACCATCAGTCCTTGACCAGTGATCAAAGTCTTTGGGGCCTGGGAAATGCTGAGATTCATCTGAAGTAGCCTTGAAAAAGCCAGGGCTTCTTATCAATGACAGCAAAAATGTGGGTTTAAATGTGAATTTGTCATTGGGGGGGGGGCTGTTTATAAAGAAAATTCCATCATTTACATCAAAAACAAGAGCACTGAATTTCAAGTGAAAAGTGAAAAAACAGGTGAATAAAGAGTCCTGTCAAATTCCTTTTAAAACACCAACATGGTAATGATACCTAAACCAGGAAGAGCTAAAAGAGACAAAGAAAATTAAAAACCAATCTCCCTAATGAATGATAAAAACATTTTAAATAAAATTTTAGCAAAGAGATAATACAAGTCTTCTATAGGATAATACACTATGATCAGGTAGGATTTATACCAGGTTTGCAGGGAGAGCTCAATGTTAGGAAAATTTATCATGTAATTGACCATATCAATAAAAAAATTAACAGAAATCACACTATTATCTCAATAAATGCTGAAAAAGCCTTTCACAGAATATAGTACCCATTCCAATCGAAAATATAAGAATGGAGTTTTCCTTAAAATAATAAGCAGGATCTATCTAAAACCATCAATAAGCATTATATTAAAGGGAGTTAGAGCTATTAGCTAGAGCCAAAGCAAAGCTATTCCCAATAAGATCAGAGTGAAACAAGGATGCCCATTATCACCATTGTAATTCAATATTGCATTAAAAATGTTAGCTTTACTTCTCTGAGGTACCACCTCACACCTCCCAGACTGGCCAATATAACCAGAAAGGATAATGATCACTGTTGGAAGGGTTGTGGGAAATCTGGAACACTAATGTATTGTTGGTGGAGCTGTGAACTATATAAAAACAATTACAAAATACTTCTCTCATAAAGTCAGACCTAAACAATTGAAAAAATGTCAATTACTCATGGGTTGGGCCAAGCTAATATAACGAAAAGGACAACTGTACCTAAATTAAATTACTTATTCAGTGTCATACCAATCAAACTACTAAAAATTACTTTAAAGAATTAGAAAAAAATAATTAACAAAATTCATCTGGAGTAACAAAAGGTCAAGAGTATAGTGGGAATTAATGGAAAAAAAACATGCAAAGGAATGTGTTCTCACAGTTCCAGATCTAAAACTATATTATAAAGCAGCAGTCATCAGAACTGTCAGGTACTAGTTAAGAAATGGAGAAGTGGGTCAGTGAAATACATTATGTAGGAAATGACTATAGTAATCAATTGTTTGATAAACCCAAAGACGCCACCTTTGGAGACAATTCACTATTTGACAAAAAGTGCTAGGAAAACTGGAAAATAGGATGACAAAAACTAGGCAGAGACCAACATCTCACACCCTATACCAAAAAAAGTTCAAATTGGGTACCTGATTTAGACATAATGGGCAATGCCATAGATTAATTAAGAGATCGAGAAATACTCTCTCTGTCAGCTCTATGGAGAGGGGAAATGTTTATGAAAAAGGAGAAAAAGAACATTAAAAATTGAAAAATACATGTTTTCTAATATATTAAAATAGAAAATTTTTGCAAAAACAAAACCAATGCAGCCAAGATTAGAAGGAATGCAGAACACTGAAAAAAAATCTTCACAGTTAGCATTTCTGATATAGGAATCTCATTTCTAAAATATATAGAGAACTGAATAGAATTTACAGAATAGAATAGAACCCTCAGCTAGGGCCATGAGGTTCATAATTTCATTTCAGTGGAGCCCTCTTCCCAGAACAAACACAGTAACAGCACGCTATGCCACTGTGCCACCCCCCCCCCACAGGTGTGGGCAGCAGAGTTCCCTCAACTGAACAGGGAGATCAACTACCTCACCCCAGGGCACAGTCCATTGTTCAAGGATAACAATATCCAGCTGTACCTCCCCACCCCTTCCAATGGCCATAAATCAAAGTCACAGAAACTCCAGAGAAAAGCCTCTAGCACCCACTACTGGTCATCCCACTTGGAGTTACTAAACCCAGTGAACAAAACCTCCAGCCCCTCCCCCAAAACAAAATCCTAGGAAAATTAAAAAAAAAGTTCAGCAGAAAAGGGGGCCCATTGAAAGACAAAAACCCAAACCTAGAGATCTATAACTTCTGAGGAGAATATAAATTGATCTCTAGCTCAGAAAGACTTCCTAAAAGAAATCAGGAAGTTTAAAAACTGGAAAAATTGGGGAAAAAAAAACTCAAGAGAAAATTAACACCTTGCAAAGAGAAAATTAACATCTCACAACAAGAAAACAAATCCTTGGAAAATACAAAAAGAAATTAATTCTCTCAAAACTTCAATGGGGCAAATGGAAAGCTTCTTCAAAAATAGAATAGACCAATTGGAAAAGGAATTGCAAAAGGTAAATGAAGAAAATTCTTTTCTAAAAAATAAGAATGGAATCTGTGGAAACTAATGACTTCACAAGATAACAAGAATCTGTTAAACAAAACCAAAAAAATAAAAAAAAGAGGAAATTGTAAAATACTTCATCAGCAAAACAACTGCCCTGGACAATAGATCCAGAAGAGACAACATAAGAATTATTGAGCTTCCTGAAAACACTGAAGAGATAAAAAGTCTGGACTCAATATTACTGCCCTGATATCATGGAACCAGAGGGCAAAATAGCTATTGAAAGAATATATCAATCACCTCCAGAAAGGGATCCCAAAATGAAAATAACAATGAATATAGTGGACAAATTCCAGAACGATCAGATAAAAGAGAAAATTATGAAAGCAGCCAGGAAGAAACAATTTAGGTACGAAGGAGCCACAGTGAAGATTACACAGGAATTGGCTACATCAACATTAAGGGATCAAAGGGTCTAGTATACAATATACTGAAGAGGAAGGGAGTTTGCAATGCAGCCAAGAATTCACTATCCAGCAAAACTGAGCTTTCTATTCCAGGGGAAAAGATGGAAATTTAATGAAATGAGAGACTTCCAACTTTTCCTGATGAAAAGACAAGACCTAAATAGAAAAATTTGGACTTCAAATAGTAAACTCAAGAGATACATGAAAAGGAAAAAAAAATAAAGGGTAAAGAAAAAAATCTCTTATCCAATAAGATGAAAGGCTATATTGCCACCTGGGAGAAAGATTCTCATAATTCTTGAGAATTATAACTCTATTAGAAAGAATATACTTAGCCAGAAGTAATGGACATTCATGATTTCATCCCTGACTCTGATAGAATGATTTAAAAACAATGTCTCCTTAAAAAGGTGGGGGCAGTAAAGAGATGGTAGGATGGAGGAAAATGAATGGGGTAAATCACATTACATGAAGAGGTACAAAGGACCTATTGCAATAGAGGGGAAGAAAGGAGGAGGTGAGAGCCACCTGAATCTTACTCTCATCAAAGAAAAGGAAATTGAAGGAATTAGAATTGGGAAAGAAGAAACAAAACTCACTCTTTGCAGATGACATGATGGTATACAATTACTAACTTTAGCAAAGTTGCAGGATATAAAATAAACCCTTATAAATCCTCAGCATTTCTATTTATTACTAGCAAGAGCTAGAAAGAGAAATCCCATTCAAAATACTTGGGAGTCTCCCTGCCAAGGCAGACTCAGAAACTCTATGAAAACAACTACAAAACACTTCTCCCACAAATAAAATCAGATTTGGTTTAGTTTTAGTTTTTATTTTTATTTTTGCAAGGCAATGGGGTTAAGTGGCTTGCCCAAGGCCACACAGGTAGGTAATGAGGCCAGTTTTGAACTCAGGTACTCCTGACTCCAGGACTAGTGCTCTATCCACTGCGCCACCTAGCTGCCCCTAAAATCGGATTTGATAAATGGACAAATATCAACTGCTCATGGATAGGTGAGCTAATATAATAAAAATGACAATTCTACCTATTTCAACTACTTATTTAGTACCCTAACAATCAAAATTCCAAAAAATTACTTTAATAAGTTAGGAAAAATTGTAAATAAATTCATATGTTGAAATAAAAAGTCGAGAATTTCCAGAATTCAATAAAAAATGCAAAAGAAGGTGGCTTAGCCCTACCAAAATCTAAAATTATGATATAAAGCATTAGTCATCAAAATACTCTAGTACTGGCTAAGAAATAGAGAAGTAGATCAGTGGAACAGACCAGGTGCAAAAGAGATAGCAGGAAATGATTATAGTAATCTGCTGATTGATCAACCCAAAGAGTTCAGCTTTTGGGATAAAAACTCTCTTCCATAAAAACTATTGGGAAAATTTGGAAGTTAGTATAGCAGAAACTTGGATTAGACCAACATCTCACACCCTATAGCAAGATAAAATCAAAATGGGTACAAGATCTAGACATAAAAGACAATATTATAAGCAAGCTAGGAGATCAAGGAATGGTTTAACTGTCAGGTCTATGGAAAGGGAAGCAGTTTATGACCAAGGAAGAGATGAGAACATCATTAAAAACAAACTAGATAATGTTGATTATATTAAATTAAAAAGCTTTTGCACAAACAAAAGCACTGTAACCAAAATCAAAAGAAATGTAGTAAATTGGGAAACAAATTTTTATAACTAGTATTTCTGACATCATTTCTAAAATATACAGAGAACTGAGTCAAATGTATAAAAAAAGCCATTCCCCAACTGACAAATGGTCAAAGGTTATGCAGAAGCAATTTAAGGATGAGGAAATCAAAGCGATCCATAGTCATATGATAAATTGCTTTAAATCATTACTAATGAGAGAAATGCAAATTAAAGCATCTCTGAGGAACCACCTCACATCTCTCAGACTGGCCAATATGACCAAAAAGGACAATGATCAATGTTGGGAGGGATGTGGGAAATCTGGGACACCAATGCATTGTTGGTGAGGCTGTGAACTCATCCAACCCTTCTGGAGAGCAATTTGGAATTATGTCCAAAAGGCAATAAAAAAAAAGTGCATCCCCCTTTGATTGAGCAATACTTCTACTGGGTCTGTACCCTAAAGAGTTCATGAAAAAGGGTAAAAACAAAAAAAAGGGTAAAAACATCACTTGCACAAAAATATTCATCAGTCTTGTTTGTGGTGGCAAAGAATTGGACATTGAGTGAATGTCCAGCAACTGTGGTATACGTATGTTATGAAATACTCTTATTCTATTAGAAACCAGGAGGGATGGGAATTCAGAGAAGCCTGGAAGGATGTGTATGAACTGATGTGGAGTGAGATGAGTACAATCAAAGGAACACTATACATCCTAACAGCAGCATGAGGGTGATGTTCAACCTTAATGGACTTGCTCACTTCATCAGTGCAACAATTAGGGACAATTTCAGGCTATCTGAGATGGAGAATACCATCTGTATCCAAAGAAAGAATTGTGAAGTTTAAACAAAGACCAAAGACTATTACTTTTAATTTTTTTTGTTTGTTTTTTGCAAGGCAATAGGGTTAAGTGGCTTGCCCAAGGCCACACAGCTAGGTAATTATTAGGTGTCTAAGGCTGGATTTCAATTCAGGTACTCCTGACTCCAGGGCCAGTGCTCTATCCACTGCACCACCTAGCTGTCCCTATTACCTTTAATTTTTAAAAAAAGTTATCTCATATAATTTTGCTAGTTCTTATATTTTATTTTTTCCTTAAGGATGATTTCTCTCTCAACACATTCAATTTTGATCAGTGTATAGCATGAAAACAATGTTAAAGACTATCAGACTGTCTTCTATTGGGGGTGGCAGGGAAGTGAGATTGGGGCAAAAATTGTAAAATCAAAAAAATTAAAAAAAATTTTTAATGAATGAAAATACTATGATATATGAATGTTATGGAGTACTATTGTTCTGTAAGAAATCACAAGTGGCTGAACTTCAGAAAACCATGGAAAAACTTGTACTAACTGATGGCTGAGTGAAATGAGAAGGGGAAAACATTATACACATTAACAACAAACTATGAGATGATCAACTATGATCAATGAAACTCCTCTCAGCAGACCATGGACAATCCTGAGAAACCTATTATGGACAATGCTACCCACATCCAGAGAAAAAACTATGAATTCTAAATGAATTCTGAACAAAGCATACTATATTCACTTTTTAAAAACTTGTTTATGTTTTTTCTTTCTTTCTCATGTTTTTCGCCTTTAGTTCTAGTTTTTCTTTCACTAATACAGAAATATATCTGATTAATTCTTTCACTGACTAATACAGAAATATGACAAATGTTAATTTTACATGTACAACCTCTATCAAGACTATGTGCTGCTTTGGGGAGAGGGTTGTGAAGGGAGTTGGAAAAATGTGAAACTCAAGAGCTTGCAAAAGGATGAATATTGAACACTGAAAAAGAAAGACAACTATTGGGGAAGTGTAATTTTATATCAAAAACAAGAGCATTGGATTTGGAGTAAAGAGGAGCAGACTCTGAATCCAGGTTCAGCTCACTTACTCCATTGGTGAGCTTGAAGGTAGTCCCCCTGTGTGGGTACACAGGCTATTCTAACAGCCATGACACAAATCATCTCCAGTAAACCGCCACCTGGACAGTCTCAGGAGCCGGCTTGCCGCCCTGAGAGATAAGGTGAGCTGGAGTCCTTGGGAGCCAGAGTCCTTGGGAGCTGGACATGCCGCCGAACTGTCCAAGGGCACTAGACACAGCTGTGCCTTATCATTTCCTCCCTCCTATCCTGTAATACAAGAAGCTGCACCTACACATCGCTTGCACCGTCCTAACAATTACCTCAATATTCTTTGTTCTACCCCAGAAGACCTAACAGTATATATGTAATAGCTAAGCAATAATAAAATTGAGCTGGAGGCATAAGGCAGTAGTGGCTTGACTCCTTATTCTCAGCTCCCCTCCTGGAGGGAGGTCGCCGCTGTGGGCCCCAAGGAAGCAAGCCACAACACCCCTGAGCTTCTCTGAGTATCATTTTCTTATCTGAAACATGAGGTGGTTGACCTAGATGACCATTCAGGGTGTTTTTAGCTACCTCCAGATCCTATGAACCTACTGGATTCAAGCGTAGTTTGAAGAACCCATCTGAAAGGGAAATGACAAAAAAAAAAAAAATTACTGTTCAAAGATACCCTTGTGGCATACTGCTCAAAGGAGTGATGTGTCAATTATTCTCATGATTCACTCCAAACATACATATCAATTGCTCTCACCACCATGCCTCTCCAGTAGTTTAATCATGATTTAGCAGGAAGATACACCAGGTTGCTTGCTTTAATTTGTCTTACCTCCAATGAAGGACCTCATGATAATACAGAAATGACACAGGTTTCTCAAAGACTCTGGGAGTGAAATACAAGTGAATCCTATATCACATTAAGATGTCTTAGCACGACCCCTCAAGATAAACACTTTTAAGTCTTTCATCTAAGAACCAAATCAGCGAAATTCAGGTTACTTACCCAAAAGTTGGTCATAAGGTCTCACATTTCTGGTCAAGTTCAATAAGGTATAAAAGATTAGCAATCAGCATCAGTGGAGTGGTGGAACACACTCAGCTCAGAGATGCAAACACAGATTCTTGAAATAATTTTTAGCATTCAATGGCTAATTGTGTGCAAGTTTCAGGTGGATTATGCCAGGTTCTTTTGTTCACCACTTTCTTGCTACATGATGGTCCTTTTATAGCTAAATAACTTTATAACCAATAGCAGTACAGGGGAAGAAGAATTAGTCAACTTCTCAGCAATCTTCTCTAATTTCTTCCTTCTTCTAGTATCACTTGTCCTACTTAAACCTCACCTAGAATTTTGCTTGGTACTACAAATACTCTCAAGCAAATTGGTATGATATAGTTCTGCTTACCTTCTTTATTAAGACTGTCAAACCTTTAACAGTTGGAACTGTGTCTTGTCTAAATTCCATATTTTCATAGTACAATGTACTGTAATAATGAAGCTCCTTAATTATGAGTATGAGCTCTAAGAATTCTTAGGATATGAGGTTAAATATTCATGCATTCAAATAATTAATACTATTACAAGTAGGAATCAATATGAATACTTCTCTATTGCAGTTCTGTATTCTCTTGCAAGTCAAATCTATGTAACATATTTATGTGCATTCCCTAGTATCTCTTTTGACAACATTTTCGTTAGTAATTTTAAGTACTAACTTACTAACAAAGACATCTGGGAGATGCCATTACTACATGAACATGACTGATGAAAGAAAAAATCTTGTCACCTTAATAACTGAGAATAACAGCCTCATTTCAACCTCAACTGTACAATGATGTGTATGAAATAAAAGATAAAAATCCAGGTTTACTAACACATTTCAAGTCCATCCATGATTAATGCTTTGGGTAGAGTTAGAAATCCCTAATCAAGATTAAAGTTTCCATCAAGACTGACATCTGATGAAACCTAGTAATTCCCAACTAAATTAATGAATTAAGAAAAGTATCCTAGACCCTGATCATTTAACATTAAGAGGCAAAGTTAGACAGGAAATGCTGTCAAAGCTTAGGAAGTCTCTAAGGAGTTATCCAAGGACAGAGTTTCTTTATGTTACTCTTAGTAACCTCCCAAGGACAATTAGGCTTTAATGTTTATAATTTAAGCTTAGTGATTGAACTCTATTTAAATATGGGAGAAATGTAAAATCTGTAATTTAAGAGAAACTAAAAAAATACTTTTTAAGATTTATTTTTGTGGTTAAGTTAAAAATATTCAGTAGGGCATCAGAAAATCTGCAATCAGAAAATCTTCCAATTTTGAATATTCTCTGCACCTCAAACTGAATATTTATTACAAGCACTCTTGCTACATTACTTAGTTTTGAGAATGACTGGAAGTATTCAGAAAGTGAATCACCCATTATTTCTCCAACTTGATTACTCACACAAGATTGGAAATACAGAAAGCAAATGGTAGAAATGAGAAGAGGGGAGAAAGACACACAAAGGTAGAAGGTAAGCTCAAAATGACCATAGGAACTAGGTATAAGATGTACATGGAACAACCTCTCTCTCCTGGGCAAAAAGGAATTTTTTATTCATATCTAAATTAATGAGTTTTGGTTTTCTTTTTAAAACAGATTGTACGATTTAAAGAAAAGGCCACATGAAAAGTTACAGGAAAATTATTTAAAAATAACAATTAAATAAGATTAAAAAATTATCCAGGCTGAAATTCCTGAGGCAAGTCTTAGACTTTTAGAAATTATGAGACTATGTAATGAAGGGTAGTATGAATTGAAAAGAGAAGGATGCATACAGCACAGCCATACAATTCATTATAAACCTGAGCCCACCGCTGGCTTACATGTTTTTAGCTGTGGCTCAGCATAACAATTATGTTGATACAGAAAGGTCAAAGAAGGGATGGGACTGTCCTAACCATGGGTCACTTAAAAGATCCTGAACCCACCTGTGGGAAGGTTTGCTTGACCCCAAAGATTCACATCTCCAAAGAAAATGCAAGCATTATACAATTACTACAAAAAGCAAACATTTACTTCAAATCGCAGTATAGGCTTTTCAATCACAAAAAGAAAGAAAAGAAAACAGTGATCCGACAGTGGTCACATCCTGTGCAAAAAATCCGATAGTATGCCAAAATGGCAGCAAGGAGAACTGGAGCTGTTTACATTGCAAAATAAAGTAAATAAATACAGTAGCTGCAGTCTGGCACTCACTCCTGTGACTCCATGTCTAAACCAAAGAGAATGCCTTTTAAAGGGTTAAATTTATTCGTGTATTAGTAATAAAGCCCCACCACCATAAAGTAATACAATATTTAAAAATAAAAAAGAACTAAAATATTTATATCTAAGATGGACAGTTTATCTATACAGTCAGACCTCTTAAGTGCAGAAGTTGGTTCAGGCTTTGCCATTTTCCTTCCTCATCATCTTGTTTTAAATTAACCTCCCACATACTTCATAAAATCCCACTCTCAGAAGCCAATTTATCAAGAAACATTATATTCAAGTTGCATAATTCATTGGTGACGCCCTGCAGCAGGCAGGATGGGTGAAGTCTCGACCCTTCAGCTGCCTCGTCTCTGATGTCAGTGTTCACATAGGACATTAGGAACAAGTCCTCGCTTAGAGCTCCCACGCAATGTGGCCTCTCCAGCACACCCCCAGGTTGCAGCTCCTCGCTAGCTCGCTCGCTCACTCAGATCCTGAATGTAAGATGCATCACACGTCAAGAAACGAGGATGACAGCGACGAAGATGACGTTGAGGGGACATGCTTCGGGCCCCTTTCCTTCCTCCTCTCGACCTTCTTGATGATTTCTGACACTATGCAGACTGAGGAAGTGAGGCCCACCAGGAAGAGCAGATCTGCAAGAGAGAAGTCAGTTTAGCTCCTGGGCAACCCGCTAACAAATGCCACTATACACTCCTGTGGTGCCTGCCAGCACCACTGAGCCTGTGAGGTTGGGGTGCTCAGAAAATACCCATGACAAAGATGAGCTAATACCTATGGCTGGGGCATGAACACAGCCCTTTGGGGGACAAGGCACTTATATTCACAACAGCAGTTAACAAGGTGAGTCCCCTTTAAAGATGAGGAAAGAGACTGAACCTCAGAGTAGGCAGGTTCAGAACTACATGTGGGGGGGGGGCAAAGGGGTAGTTCACTTTCTATCTCTCCTCTGCCCCTTGCCCACCCCTTGCTCCCTGCTCTGGGTTGTCTTCTACCTTCAATTTCTTCTGTTCCTCATCCGCTTCCCAGAGCTCAGAAGATTGCTGGCACCCAGGAGACTCTTAATAAATGGGTGCCGCACTCTAGCATGTTGGATGGCAGCAGAGCTCAGGGCAGCCCAAGTTAAACTGTAGCAACTCAACTTCTGACTCAGACACTAACTGGCTCTTTGATCACACAACATACTAGAACCTCAGTCTTCTTCGTCTTCTTTCAAATGGAGAGATTAATCCTTGGACTGTGTGAAAGGGATGCAAAGTCCTTCCCAAACTATTCAGAGTTACAGACACAGGACGTATGAATGACCATCCAGGTCTCCTTCCACTTGGTAGGGGAAGGTAGAAAACCCTACCAGCTACTGTAGGCACTTCCAGCTATCTTACTAGGAAAGACCTAGAGAGCCCAGTGGGACGCTGGCATCTATTCTACTCTTTTTGAAGAGTAAAAAATCTTTTGTTTATAATATTAAATTAAATAATATAATAAAACAAGCACTCTGATAGTCTACTTTCCTTTTAAAACCACAGTTAGTTTATTAAATAAATGTTATGGGTGAAGCAGGCGCACTAAGAAATTAAACTAGCTCACATTTCAAAGAAATCTGAAATAAGGCTAAATTTAGTGGTAGCAGAATTTGTTCAACATGGTCTATATTCCAATAAAGTCTTCCACAGAAACAGTATTTTGGAGTCAATGGTTCAAATCATTTTCAAAGAAAATGTACAATTTTATACCACATATTAGTGTGTGGGAAAGTAAACCTAAGAAGTAAAGACACTATCTCAAAACCCATCATTCTTACATATTGAATTTGGAATAACAGCTAGCTTATAGTTATAACATACCAATGCTAACTCTTTAACTACAGAGCAAGTCATAAAAATAATTGATCCTTTTCATGAAGTTTTAAAATTTAAATTCTTTTCTTCTAACTGCTGGGAGGAAGCAAATATATTTTTCACCAAGTTTACATTATGCATTATATAAGAAAGCCGCAAACTGAAAGATCTGATTTGTTTTACTAATACATTCCCAAGGAGTAGGTGTTAGGGACCCAGTTGTAAGTCCTCTTCCCCTTAGCTGACCCAAAACAAAGATTCTGATCACTGGAGATGGCCTTGAAAACTTCACAGGTCAAACATCAGTGACCTGGATCTAAATAAAAATACACATTGATGATTTTATACAGCTCTTTTTTTTTCTCCTTACCTAGTATACTTAGACTTTCAGTCTGAAAAACTTTCTGAAGTGGAGGAAAATAAATAACCAGCAATTGCCCCATGATGGATCCAAGTACGGCATAACAAAACATTTTATTACTGCAGAGTCCAGTTTCAAACACAGACTTGGTCTGAAAATAAAACGATACAGTTACATGATTTCTATGACTATACTCTTGGTAAGAACCCCAAATTGATAAGATCAAACCTCATGTATAATTTTAAAAATGAAGGTAGGACTAATCAAAGTCTATGGTTCCCTTGCTTCTCCTTCCCTCTCTATCATTTAAAGAGTCAATGACACTAAAACTGTCAAAATGATTCTTTAATTAAACTGTATTTCTGAACTCTTAAACGGGAACGATAACTAAAAACTTCATGAAATGAAATACTTTTTTTTTTTCTAGGCAATGTGGTTAAGTGGCTTGCCCAAGGCTACACAGCTAGGTAATTATTAAGTGTCTGAGGCCGGATTTGAATTCAGGTACTCCTGACTCCAGGGCCGGTGCTCTGTCCACTGCACAACCAGCCGCCCCATGAAATAGTTTTAATAAGAAATTTGTAATAATTCATATGGTGGAAAGGTAAGCAAGAGTCATACTATGAAAAAATGGCTTGCCTAGCAAATACAATCAAACAAATCTAGGAATTTATTACTTTTACACAGAAAGTTCAATTGTAGGATACTTACATACTGGGGGTAGCTAAGTGATGCAGTGGGTAGAGCACCAGCCCTGGAGTCAGAAGGACCTGAGTTCAAATGTGATCTCAAACACTTAGCACTTACTAGCTGTGTGACTTTGGGCAAGTCATTTAACTTCATTGGCTTGCCCCCCCCCAAAAAAAAGTTTTTTAAAAGACATATTACAAATGATTAATTTCCTATTTATGTGAACACTTGATTCTTCATCCCAAACTACTAATACTTATACTACTACTACTACTACTACTACTACTACTACTACTACTACCACCACCACCACCACCACCACCACCACCACTACTACTACTACTGCTGCTAGGTAGCATTTTTGCCATAGCATTTCTTCATAAACTTATATTCTTGAAAGTCCTTTCCCTCAGGCAAGGTTAATGAAAAAATACTGTACTTAGATATTAACAGTGGGATGCTCTGGGGATAAATATATTTAATGGCATTTCAACTTTTAATTAATTTACATTTAATTTTAAATTAATTTACATTTACTTTCAACCACTGTACTTTGGTCAGTTTCACTATCATACATCATTCTATGAAAACATTTTAAAAGGACAAAGTAACTTTAAATATTTATTGGTGAAGTTAAAAATTTTCAACTTAATTTTTTTCCACTTATTTTTCATCTCATCTGCTTATACAAAATTTAAATTAAAAATCCTCAGATGATGGATCATAATTGTTAAGATTATAAAAAAGATGGAGTTTGTAAAATGAATGAGGGTCTAATCTTTAACTATGTGATTGTGCTAATAACCAAAATATTTCATTTTATCCTCATGACAATCTGAGGAAGTAGGCATTATTATCTTCATTTTACAGATAAGGGAAACTGAGGCAGAGGCAACTTGCCCAGGTCACACAGCTAGTTGGCATCTGACACTAGACTGGAACTCAGATTCCTGACATCAGGCCAGTGCTCTAGCTACTGGACCACCTAGAAGGGAAGACTGACATCCAGGTAACACAGACAGACTCTGTGTGCTGCTTTTTCCGTATTTCTCCAACTGATCATTCATTAACTCTCTCCTAGGCCCCCTGGCATACAATGATCAGAATCAGCATGACAATCACATGAGTTGGACCATGGCCACAGGAGGGTCCAGCTGCCCCCAACTTGGCCTCATTCACAGAGTAGCCCACTGAACTAGCCCCCTCAATTAAGTCAATGGCATACCTGTGATCTGGAACTGAGAGCATTGAACATGTCAAAAAATACAAAGCACGTGAAAGTCATCGTTGTATCTCGGGGTGTGATCACATTGTCCCGAAGCTGCCAAGAGAAAAAAGGTAAACAGCCCTGAAGGCCTGACCCTAGCATACACTTTAAAGAACAGCATTTCCTCTACTGCCTTATGAAACAACTTTATTCTAAGGCACAAAACGCTTAAAAAAAAAAAAACCTCAAACCAAAACCCTAATCAAAGTTCTTGCAAGTCATTTATGTAAATCACCCAGGAACATGTGTACAACCTCATTTTAAAAAACAGATGAGGATGCTCATGGAGTAGCCACTTTCAATGATTGGGTCTTTAGTGAACTAGTCACCATTTCAAAGACCCGCCCAAGGAAACCCAGTAATGAGGCCCTGCCCTCTCTTTCATGCAGGAAAGGAGAGGAAGAGAAAAATCTTAAGATATTATCTAATGCTAAGTACACATTACCTGATCTGCCTACCCCAAAGGAGCAGAAATGAAATTGGGGCTGCCATGTTATCACTCAAACAGTTTAAGGAGAATGTCTTCTGCTTTGCTTCTACCCTACAAATACCACCCCCCTTATCCCCCTTGCCTTCCAAGGTTACTATTATTGTAGCACTGAGATTAATCCGAGTCTAACTACTGCAGATGGGAGTGTCCAGTTTTGAAGTCATACCTCTCTCCAGAAGACAAACAAAGTTCCACACACAATGATTATTGATGAAACCAGTATTTTAACAATCAAATTTTTGGTCAAAATGCTGTCTTTCCAGTTTCTTGGAGGTTGACGAATCACATCTTTATCCACAGGCTCTACTCCAAGGCTTAAAAGCAAAAAGAAAAACAAAATAGCTTCAAATGTTTGAGATTCATATTTTTGCAGATGAGGTATAGAAATTAAGTGACTTGCTTAGAGTCCCACTGTCAGATTTCCTTGGGCTCTTTCCACAACAAAGAAATTGTACATTATCAGTAGTAATAAAATTCTAGTATTATAATGTATAACTCCATTGAATACATGCATTAATATAAATTTGACAAAGCTGACAAATTGCAATGGGATCTATGCGTACTACCTATCTCTGATCACAAGCTCTCCTAAACCTGCATCCTCCTTTTATCCCGGACAACATAAGGATGATTCTAACCAATGGTCAGCTAGCAAATCAAATGTCAAGTTAGATACCTTAACAGTGAGTTCCATTAGGACTTCACTATAAATATAGCCATTCCCAGATAATGAAAAACAACTTTTTTACACGGTTCCCATTATGGAAAAATAATGTGGCATAAAAAACAATTCATTTTTTAGATCTAAAGAGGATCTTGCCTTTCCATATCCCATTTGAAGCAGCCCGTTACCTCTGAGCTGGAGGCCCATCCATGATAATATTGATCCACAAAATCTGCATGGCATTAAGAGGATTGGGAAAGTTCATTAATGTAGCCAATGAGATCAAAGTTAATGCAGCAATGCTCCTGTGGAAAGAGAGACATTAAACAGAGTTAGAAGCATGGCAAATTCCTGCTGATTATGCAAGATTCATTTCTTAAAAATTGGGCTGTCACTTCAGTTTTAAAGACAGATTTAATAGTGGAACACTATTAAACACTGGAAGATAAAAACAGACACTCGAAGAACAAATACTCAAAAGTGAACATGCAAAACTGAACTTCTGAATACAGCTTTTGGTCACCCCTTAGATTAGGATCTGTGTGCAACACAGACAAAAACTTTGTTAAGATTTCAAAAAGGTGGGGGGTGGCTAGGTGGCGCAGTGAACAGAGCACCGGCCTTGGAGTCAGGAGTACCTGGGTTCAAATCTGACCTCAGATACTTGATAATTACCTAGCTGTGTGGCCTTGGGCAAGCCACTTAACCCCAATGCCTTGAAAAAAAAAAGATTTCAAAAAAAAGGAATTAACAAATTTTCTAAAGTGCCTTAAAAACTAGTGTGGACCTATAGCTACAGAATTAAGAGTGTTAAAGGAACAAAAATAATTGGGCTAATTAATGGTAAAAACTAAGCACTTATTTGATAAGAAAAGATACCATGAGCAACTGTTAAGCTGTGATGATCTTTCACTTATTTATTCTAGACCTGACTTTTAGGTACAAAGGTACTGCAAATATTATTGGCCATGTGGACGTTTCTAAGTGTAACCAGGACCTACAGGTGATGCCATTTTTTATGGCTTTTACTACAAGCTTTCTCAACTTTTCTCAGCAATCAGAAACAGAAAACAGCTATGTCTGAACATTCTGCATTAACTTAACAACCAAACAGTAAGAGAAACAAGGGTGCCAACTTACGTGCTCAACTGGAATCTAACAAAATTTTTAATGTTATTGTAAATCCCTTTACCCTCTTCAATTGCAGACCTAAAACACATAAAATAATTTAGGATGAACATTACTATCAGATCAAGTTTACCCAGTTTTTAAGGAATCACATTTTGAGAGAGATTAAGAGAAACAGGGAACACTGGATATTGTTATATCTACTTAAAAAAAAAAACTCCAAGCTGAGAAATTGACTTTGAAAATAAATGAACGTCTACAGATTAAATACTTCATCAGTGCCACTAAAATCTACCTTGAAAAGAAGCTCTATGTTATAAGTGAGTTCACTTGCACAAATATTTATGAAACATCAACTCTTGAGTAAGATACCGCAGTAACAAAGATGATGTGATCACTGAGCTCAAGGGATTTAGCATTGAGTTATTATCTGCTCAATCCATGCTCATGTAAACGTTTCAGGGCAGAGAATTAAAGGGGAGGCTTCCCCAAAGAGGAAGGGGAGTCACCATCCTTTTCATGTCAGAGTTATCCAAGTTAAGGTATGAAATGGAGAGATGGAGAGAACCAGACTTCAGGGAGAGTCCTGGTACCCACCAAATGCTGAGAGAACTCTAGGAAGGCCCCCCACAATGAGCAGAAACTCTGGGGAAGGTCTGCAGCAAAGGTGGACAAGAGTGGCTTAAGGGGAGAACACGGGGAAGACGCCATTTCAGTCCTTGGGAAGATGTGAAAGTCGACAAGATCCCAGGCCCGTAGACTTACTTAAAAAGGCAGGTCAGTGGCAAGAAGCAGGGAGGGCAAACCCAAAGACCTGAAGCCCAAATCCTAACTCAGCTACTCACTATTCATTCAATATTCATCAATCACTGGAGTCCTAAGTCTAGGGGCTAAGGATACAGCACAGGTCAAAGACAATTCCTGCCCTCAAGATTACCAAAGTCTGTCAATAAGTTTGTAAGAAGCACCAAAGCACCAGGGACACAAGTCCCTCCCCTCAATAAGTTAATGGGGAAGATGATAAGTAAACAAAATCCATGCCAATCAAGCTACAAGTAGCATATATCAGAGAGAATTAGCTGAGGAAAAGGTGTGGAGCCAAGGGATGAGCCAGCAGGTTGGCATTCTCAAACTGAAGAAGAGCTGGGGAGGAGATGAGAAGACTGGAAAGGCAAGAAGGGGCTGTGTCAGAATGGGATCAAAATGCCTGAAAGAGCACCTGACATTCGCTCCTAAAGTGATAGGAGTGACTGTCAGATGTCACTTCAGTGACCAAATGAAGGATGGACAGGAGAATGGAGAGACCTGAGGCAGGCAGACCCCCAGCAGCAAGGGGAAAAGTCAAGGGGTGAGGATCAACACCAGGGGCAGGAGAGAAGAAAGTGTATTCAGGAGATGCTACAGAGCTGACATTAACAGACCTTGAGAGATGGTGCAGAGAGGGAGGAGTTGGGAATGGTTCCTGGGCCAGGGAGAATGGTAAGCCTTCTACATTAAAAGAGACAGGGTGGGGGGAGATGGTTTAGAGGAAAACATAAGAAGTTCTGAGTAAAGGATGCTTATTGGACATCCAGTGAGGGATCTCAGAAAAGCAGTTGGAGATGACAGATGAAGGCAAGCAGAAAGATGAAGATGGACAAAGAGATTCAGCCTAGAGATGACAATGATATCCATGGAAGTTAATGAGATCACCAAGTGACCTTGCATAGAGGAAGAAGTGAAGAGGGCCCCTGACAGAGGCCTGTGGGGACATGGAAGAATAGTGTCCGAGATGAAGATATAGCAAATGAGAAGGAAGGATCAGATAGATAGGAGAACCAGGACAGAGGGTGTCCCAAAAACCCAGGCAGAAGAGCATAAAAGAAAAGATGAGGATGAACAGCATAAGAGGCTGCAGAGTTTAAGGAGAATGAAAATAGAGAAAAATAGAGATTAGGAGAAGAGGGGTGATTTTGGAACAGAGTTTGTACATCACTTAATTCCTTGACTTCAAGTTTCTTGAAAAATGGGAGTAAGACTTGTCTAGCCTGCCCCAAAAGGCCATGTGTAAAATGAGATATTAGTGATGGATATTCTTTTAAAAGACACACACACACACACACACACACACACACACACCCTTCACTTTTACAGATAAGAAAACTACTTTTCTAGCAAAAGAAACTACAGATTCTATAGATGGTTTTGTTTTTAGGATAGGAAAACTACAGGCATGCTTGTAAGTTGAATCAGTCAAATAGACCTAATTAAATATGCATTTCAAAACATTTAAGTTTTTCCTAAGATAAAAATTTCAAAGTTCCAAGAAAGGGAAAAGCCATGAAAATAAAGAATGACTCCATACTCTCCTCAGTTTCAAAACTGGTTTAATCCTA
Organism: Macrotis lagotis; assembly: GCF_037893015.1. NCBI lineage: Eukaryota > Metazoa > Chordata > Mammalia > Peramelemorphia > Peramelidae > Macrotis > Macrotis lagotis. Next base: position 38,885,115 of record NC_133664.1, on the reverse strand, counting down.
AATCCTTGTGAGGTAGCCAAGATCATAACAGGTTAGTTAAGGACCTTGCAAACATGTACTACATGTTTATGACTCATGATAAACCAAAAAGTGTATATATATATATATATATATATATATATATATATATATATATATATATATATATATTCAAGGAACTAGAATTCTAAACATTTGCATATAAAACCTAAGTTTTATTTTCTATTTCAGTAGGCCATCTAAGTCCATCTAGATGACAATATTTAAATAACTCAAATAGTTTTCTCAAGGAGGAGAAAATTCTGTGGCAAGTAACTTCTACAAAAACTAAACTTACATTATTGTTTGGAAATCATCATCCACCAGGATCATATCAGCTGCTTCCTTACAAACATCTGTTCCTGTTTGTCCCATCGCTACTCCAATATCTGCAGCCTTCAAGGCAACAGCATCATTTACTCCATCTCCAGTCATAGCTACAACTGAACCATTACTCTGGAGGGACTAGGAGAAAAATAAAACCTGGTAAAAATAATTATAGGTAAATCTATCCGGTTTCAATTTTATTTGTGTAACTAAGATTATATGATGTTATCCTACTTTTAATATCAAACTGAGATTGCTGAAATTTCTTACTTTTACTTACAAAATGATCCATTTTCTCCCCAAATCTGTTTCACATAAAACTCAAGTATTGCATGAAGCAGGGTGGCTAGGTGGTGCAGTGGATAGAGCACAGGCCCTGGAGTCAGGAGTACCTGGGTTCAAATCTGACCTCAGACACTTAATAATTACCTCGCTGTGTGGCCTGGGGCAAGCCACTTAACCCCACTGCCTTGCAAAAAAAAAAAAGTATAGCATAAAGTAATGTTTTTCCTTGTAGTTTCCCCTTCTACTATCAGCTCCCCAATGTGTAAATCTCTACCTTCCCCTTTTGTTCTCTATAAAATTCTAATTGCATCCAACTTGCCTTATCCCAAAAAACATTTTTTAAAATACTCCCTCTTGCTCCTGATGTTTGTGTCACTTGAGGCTATATTGAAACAGATAACAAACCAGTTATTAAAATGTCTCCATGTGTAAATAAGCATAATTAGCACAAGTACCCCACAATGAATCCTTTGACAATTTTTTTGTGGATAATAACAAAAGCTAGCGGTACTAGAGGCAAACAGATAAACTGGGACACTAGCTTACTGATGGTGTGGTTGCAATTGATGGGGCTATTCTGAAAATCATTTGGAGCTATGTGAAGTTACCAAGTGTGAATACACTTTTGCCCAGTTAAAGCAACCACTATTTGGCTTTTTATATCCCAAAGAATTCAAAGAAAAAAAAGAACCTATATGCAATCTTTTTATAACTACAAAAAAATTAGAAATTATGGGGCTCTAGTTGGGGAATGATTATTTGCATTATCAGTTATAGATATAATGCAATACTACAGCTAGGAGGTACAAAAGATAAAGTACTGGACCTGGAGTTGGGAAGACATGAATTCAAATTCAGACACTTACTGTGTGACCCTGGCAAGTTAATGTTTGCCTCAGGTTCCTCATTTGTAAAATGAAGACAATAGCAATACCTACCTGCCAGGGTTGTTGTGAGGAGCAAAGGGAAATAACTGTAAAGTAATCAGCACATTTTCTTTTTTTTTTACTGTCAATTTAAAATTGATTATTTCTTTTTTTTAATTATTATTTTTGCAAGGCAATGGGGATAAGTGACTTGCCCAAAGTCATACAGCCTAGGTAATTATTACTTATCTAAGGTCGGATTTGAACTCAGATCCTCCTGAATCCAGGGCCAGTATTCCATCAACTGTGCCACCAAGCTGCCCCTAAAATTGACTTTATTTCAAAATTCCTTTATTTAGTAGCAGTTTTGTTCTAAATCTTTTGTTTTCCATTGTCTGTTAACTATTTGTACTCTAGTTGTATGTTTTAACATCATCTATTTCTCATTCCTACATTACCAAACCTTTATGTAAACAGGTCTTGATTTAAGATAATATTCTTTAACACAAAACAAAGAAAACCCTATTTTTCTGTCTGTCTTTTATGGGTTGCCATGGCCCCATCCTAGCTGTGCTGAGCCTTATACAAAGCAGCCCCGACCTGGGCCAGGCCTTCTTGGTAAGGCTATCTGTCACAGAATCTTCTGAAGTGATAGTCCCTTTTGCCCCTCCAGGCAGGACTCTGCAGAGGTATTGTGAAGGGCTGGGTGACATGCAGAGTGGCTCAGCTTCAGACCCTGACATACAGCCAGCAAGCCACTTGAGCCACCACTTGCACTGCCCTTGGATTCATCTCCTCTTTTCATTCCTCCATCATTCCCCTGCCTCAGAGGCAGCCCATGTGGATACTCTAAACACGCAATGATGAGCAGAGGTTTCAGGCACCTACCTTAATGATTTTCAACTTGTGTCTTGGACTGGCTCTGTAAAAAACAGCAACCTAAGGAGAAAGCAAAAAGTGGAAGAAGGCTCAGCCGAGAAATAGATGTATACCATGCCCCACCCCCCAACTACCATAGGTCAACCAGCCTCGCCTGATGAAACTGGGACCTTAGGAGACCGACCATGTAGTCCACTGTGCTTTGATACCTCTGATGGCAGAAACCACAGGCAGGTCAATATCCTCAGCAAGCAAGGCTGACCTGGGCGACCCCACTATTTATAAGCAACCAAGTGAAACTGGAAAGCCCCTTAAGCTGACAAGAGACAAAAATAAAAGATGACAAATGATCCCATGCAAGGACTCCTCATGGTCTTCATGAGCCCAGCTGAAAGTCAGTTTCCTTCCATCCATCCCTTGTGGAGTCTCGTGTGGGTGGTTTTTATAGTCTTTCCCCATAATGGGAAAATCTTTATTGCTCCTTTTTTACTTAAGCTCAAGTATGTTTCTATACTTTACATTTTTATCCTAGCTTCTAATTCATTTCATCGTTGACATCTAAATTCTTCCCCAAATCTTTCCAAAAATGAAACAATTATCAGGACAGTCTAATGTCAACAACAAATAATGCCAAGTAAATATGATCAGTACCAAAGACAATAAATATGCTAGATTACTAAAATTCAGAAATCTAAGAAAAAAATATCATTAAATCCATCCTCACATAAGCTCAAAAAATAACATCTACTAAAGAGGTTGTCTTGATAAGGGGAATAACTACATTGATGAAATCAAGTACTTTCAATGATCTCTAAAATTCAAGTCATGCAGTACAGAAAGAACATTTTCAACAAAGCAGGTACAACTCCCTCATTTCTCACATGAGTGAGGGATGATACACTGGGACCCCTCTCTGAACACATCAATCACTGTTTACTGAATGTAACAATAATTTAATTTTTAAAATGAGTTATAGTTAAAAAAAAAACCCTAAAAACAACACAAAAGGAATTGTGTGTTATAGCAAACTGCTTGCTTCTTCAATGGGCAAGAGAGGAGAGGAGATAGGAAGGGAAGGAAACTGGAACTCAGATTTTTCAAATGAATGTTAAAAATTGTTTTCACATTTAATTGGGGAAAAACATTAAATTTTAAAATACATTAGATAAATAAGAAAGACGGGGAAGAGAAAGGAAGAAGAAAAAAGAGGAAGAAAAAGGAGACAAGGGTAGAGATGGGAAAAGGGAGAGGAGATGAAGAAAGGGGAAGAGAGGAAAGAGACTTCGGAAAGGGGAAGAAGTGAAGTCCTGCTGCATTGGGAGCATTAGTATTTCATAATCATCATCAATTAATGAAAGCCTGGGTGTCCCATTGGATAGACAGGTGATTTAGACCCCAGAAAAACCTAGTTTCAAGTCTGTTTTTGGCACCTACAGGATCAGTCATTTTTCAATGATGTAAGAAACTTTCTCTGAGTCTCCATTTCAGAGAAGGGGTCAATCAGCACCAATGGAAGGCCTTTCTTCATCTGGGAATTTCTTATACCAATAAAATCACAGGACTGGTCCCTAACTCAATACAATTCACAGCAGAACCAAGAACACTTCAGTCATATATTATCTGCTCTCCATGTACCAGACCACTGCTAAGTCCTGTGAAAACAACCAAAAAAAGGCACATCATCCCTAAACTCAAGGAGGCTCCATTCTAAGTAAGGAAGGAGCCACAACATCAGAGCATTCAGAGAACAAAAGCCAAGCTGGAGGAGGTGGTGACAGGCTGCACAGGCTGCAGCTCTGAGGGAATATAATAAGTAAAATGTAAAGTCTTCCATCTGACTTCAAGATATCAAGAGACCCATGGTAATATAACACTGGCTCTGAAAAATATCTGGGGTTTTCAGTGGGCTGCAAGCTCAATGAGTCATCAGTAGGAGGGGGTGGTCAACTTGTGCTCAGTTGTTCGCACCACTAACTATATTGATGTTTAGGCAGAACACTGGTCAGTGGGTGAGGATTCAGGGTGGGGGCACAAGGGGTCCCAGGTTGGTGATTATGACTATGGGGAGAATAGAGCAGTGAAGAAAGTCTCAAATTCAAGAAGTAACCCATGGAGGAAAACATGCATCAAGAGAATGGGTTGTCTCAAAAGGATGTCCCAAAGTCCCAGTTGAGTTCTTGGATGGGGGTGGATGTTGAAACTGTGCTACAGTCCTGTGGGACCTACTTGGAAGAGAACTGTGGTGAGTCCTAGGATCAAGATGAATGCACCTAATACAACGAAAGCTGACAGATGGATGCCAGATAAGGCTCTATTTCAATGACAGCATGCCCATCCTTGCTTGGAAGGTCACAAAAAAAAAATAGGATGACTTAGGATTCCCAAGCCAGGTCAGCACTGGCTCCCCCCCCCTTTACCTGACCCAAGCCCTTCTTTTTCCACCATTTCCATCACTTCTATCCAAGACATCTACAGTTACTTTAGTCCCTAAACCAGATGATAAAGCTAAAGAGCAAAGATAAGATTTCAAAGTCCTAATTAAAGAAAATAATTTTGTCACAACACAGGAAAGATAGTAATTTTGCAACTCTAAATACTCCTAGGGGCCTTTTTGACATAAATATATCAATTAATTTAAAGTTATTGAGCCACAAAATGCATTCTGAATGCTTTCAAGTCTACTTAAGGGAAATCTCAGATGTAATGCTTATTTTAATCATTTGTAGAATTTCTTTCCCCTGAAACTTTTCATACCCTCCCATAAACAATTCAAGTTTGAGATGATCCTTTATACTGTTAAAACTTTGTTGCTTCTGACTTGACTGTTTTTCCTGCCTTCTAAATGAGAGGGAAAGGGAAAAGGAGAAGGAAGATAATTTGGAATTGAAAGTAAAAGTGAATTTTAAAAATTAAATTAAAAAAAAGAAAAATAGAAAAATCAAATCCCTCCTTCCAAAAAACTATTCAACATAAAATGTGTGGCTACTTTTACAACCTACCTTTGGTGCTATTTGTGAAAGCTGCTGCACATCCATCATATCAATTTCTTCTCCTGAAACCGACTGGGAATTTTTGGAATACAGCCCCAAGCGACTGGCTGCAGGAAAAACCGGGAATGGACCGGGAGAGGGAAAAGGAGGGAGGAGAGCAAACCAATCACTACTGTGGTCTTAAACCATTACCATTTATCCAATTCTCATTTTAGTATTCTAACCCTTTTGGATTTTTTCAACTTTTAAGGCTATAAAATGATGAATTTCATTATAAAATTATAAAATATATTGTCCAAGGTTTCTGGGAGCAAGGATTATTTTTACTTCTGTCTCTACACACTCAGACTAATGCCTAAAATTAAAGGTAGAAAATCCAGGCTCCTGGATTTACCCACTAACAATTCCATATGAAAAGTGACCACCTCTCACTGGAAAAGAGGGTGGGTCAGGCATGCAAGGAGAATGTCCAGAACAAAGTCCAGGTGTCCACAAAAGGCCAGAGAGAAGGCAGTCTCTGAGTAAATCCTCCACCTCTAGAGGCTCTATGGGCAAGGATCTGGAAAGATGAAAAGGCACAAAGAGGCTTGGCTCTGCACCAAAAGAAGATTGGCCAAGAGAATATGAGCTCCTTGCAGCAGGCAGAAGCAGTTTAATTTTGCCTACAACAACTGAAATGTAGGAAACACTGAAGGAGATTAGAAATTCATTGGTGTATAATCTAATATAAAAAACAACCCCAATTTTCCAGTCTTAAATGAATGATATTTGTATAAAACTCATTACATGTTGAATTACAATACAGTCCTGTCTGAATTAGTACAAAACTCTGCACTGCAGGCAATTCCCACTTTAAAATGAGTGAGCTGAGGGGCTGAAAGTCCACCAGAGTCAGAAAATAAGGATGAACCCAGCTTTTCCTGTCCCCAAACTGGCCAAACCATCTATCCAAGCTCTTACCCAGGGAGCTCCCACTTGCCAACCCAGAAGGCTGAGGTCTCATGCCTATTAGGATTTTAGAATAGATTCTACATTCAAGGAATTGGAATCAAGGGAAAACTAATCTGGCAGCTAATCAAACTAAGTGGTAGCTAATAGAAACCTAGTTTTAATAAAATAATAATGACCTGTAATTATCATACACAAGCAGTATGAACTTCTATCTTGTGATATATTGTATGCAAATGCATAAAAGTTTTGAAGCAGTTTCATTATTTGAACAAGGTAGACATATTCTTAATAATCTTATTGATACAATTTGTGTAGTAAACTCAACTTCCCTTCATTTGCTGCCAGGTTCTTGCTCTGGTCCTTTCAGAGAAATGCAATCTTTTTTCTTCCCCCATATCTTTCCTTTTGTGAAAGTCCCCTTATTAAGATCGTTTAATTAAAACAGCCCTGAAATAAGGAGCTCTCTGTGATGTGTTAAGGGAAATAGGAAGTCAATGATAATCTCCTAGATGACCCACTCCTAGTCTGGGTCTGAATCTTATCCCTAATTATCTAGCACAGGGCTCTCTCAAATCCAACAGTGAGTAAATGCTGAATGGAATAATGATGGACTCTGTTCAATAGAGTACAGCATTTGGAGCACTTTAATCTAATAATCACAAGGGAGACAGGACAATCTCATCTCCACTTTGTATATATGTCAGTAAGGCTCAGACAGATAAAGGGCCTTAATAGTTAACAAGTAAAAGGAAAGACCTCAAACTGAGGTGGTCTAACTATCTGGACTCTTGAGACATAATAATTGCCTCTCCTGGTAAGGACATATAAATATATACCTTAAAGTTCATATATTAATCAAAAAGGAAAACTAAGGATATTTTAGGGCTTCTGAGCACACTTCAGAAATCAAGAAATGCCTTAAGACCCAAACAACATAAGACAGGGCAAAGCTGAAGTCTCATCCAAACTTTGCTACTGATTTACTGTGTGACTTTAGATTAGTCAATTAACTTCTCTTTGCCTAGAATATGAGCATATCCTTTCCCAACTACTCCTGAAGGACTGCTGAGTCTCAAGTAAGAATATAAATGGAATATAAACTTAAAGCATCAAGTAAAATCTCCACTGGCATCACCATTATTATATGAATCAAATAAATTGTATTATGTCATTATGATATGTTATTGTTATATTATAATAATAAGAACAATAAATTGAAGTTAATTAAGAACATCAGGATAATTAAACTGGCTATTTATGAATGCTGCAGAATTATGTCATCCAAAATGATTCTATTTTTCTAATGGGACTGGCACTAACAAATACTCCTGCACATTTTCACATGAGTATTTACAACCTATTTGATGGATGGATGGATACAGCTGATAGCTTGGGTCAGGTTTGACTTCACAATCATAACTCAAGCAGAGAGATGCTCCTGAGATATGGAACGCACCACTTAAAACAACCATCAAAACATTCCAGGGCAGAGGTAAAACGACCACACTGGCCTTTCCATACCAATGGCAATGGCAGTCTCCTGGGAATCTCCTGTCACCATCTTGATGGACACCTTTGAGTCAATGAGAGTGGTAACTGCTTCTTTCACCCCAGTTCTAGGAGGATCAATGATTCCCACCAGGCCCAGAAATGTCAGCTGTCCCAAGTCAGGGCCAGAAGCCAGGGCAAGAACTTGGGAAGAAAAGACAAAATTCAAGGAAAAGAAATATGAGTCTCAAAGATACTTGTTCAAATATAGCTATCAAAGCAGCAAGTATGCCATAGAAAATAACAATAGATCAAGTAAAATTTACCCTTAAATGACTCAAAATTTGAGTTTTTATTCTTGTAAATGTTTGCCAAATGAAATATTAAAAACATAAACTCCTCAGTGCTCTAAGTATCTGGGTGTCCTTGCTTTTCCTTGGACAGGTAGGCATTTGAGTTGGCTGCTCCCAACCTCCACCTTCTCTCTGCCTCCTGGTTTCCACAGCTTCCTGTTGGGCCCAGTGAAACTCCCACCTGCTCCAACCAGCACCAGTACTGATTGTCTGTTTGGAGGGGTTTGCCTATCGTCTCCCCAGTTTGACTGTGAGCTTCTTGACAGTAAGGACTATTTTTTTTTGCCATTTTTTGCAAATTCATTGTGCAAGAAAATTAGGTGTTTCATAAATGCTTGTAGACTTGACTTACCAATTTATAAGCAAAATCAAAACATACTGCCATTATCTCTTTTTTGTTCCAATTTTTATTCTTCCTCATTGCCATTTTCCAAGTATTTTCCTTTTTTGTTTATTTATTGAAAATAATTTAAGATTGTGTCATTTTACATTTTTAACTCAGCCCTTAAAATGAAGCAAGTGAATTGATCTTTTAATGTGGCCTGTGTTGAGCAGGGATTCTCAACAGACATTGATGGGGAAAATTCTTTTTCTCCTTGTTCCAAAAGACAGGGAGTTTTGTGATTTTTCCTGAGAAAACCAATCCAAAAATGGGCTCTGGGGAAAAAATTCACCAATCTTTAGGGTTATCCCTCCAAAGATGGTCAATCTTTGCTCTTCAGGATTTGCCAATGAAAAAAATGACTAATATTCTAGCAAAAGTCACTTCACTTTTCTTCCTCTAAATATCAGTCTGATTGGCCACACAGCCCATATCTACTTAGAAGACCTCTTCCTGTGGTCTGGAGGAGAGAAATCAATGGGTTTGGGCAGATGCCAGTGGAGGAAGAAGGCTCACTCAGGGAGTCTGGGCAAGGTCCTCAGACACAAGAAAGCATGGCAGTGTGGGAGGCAGGGAGAAGTCTGAAGAGAGAGGGAAGGTTGAGAAGACTCAGAAAGAGCCCCACTCAGTGGAGAAATATGAAAGGAGGGAGTTGCGATCAGCAATGGCAACGGCGGAAAAATATGGAAGTAACTTTTGTGATGGACTTATCATAAAGAATGAGATCCACCTGTGACAGAGTTGGTGGTGTTGGAACAAAGACTCAAGCACATTATTATTATTATTATTATTATTATTATTTTGGGGGTGGTACAGGGCAAATGGGGCTGGGTGGCCTGCCTGGGGCTTCATAGCAGGGTGATCGTTGGGTGTCTGAGGCTGGATTTGGACCCGGGTGCTCCTGGCTCAAGGGCCAATGCTCTACCCGCCACCAAGCCACCCCTACTATTATTACTATTTTATTTTATTTTGGGTCTTTTTTTCCTTTTTTGGTTTTTGCAGGGCAGTGAGGTTCAGGTGGCTTGCATGTCACATGGCTGGGTGATTGTTGGGTGTATGGGGCTGGATGTGGGCTCGGGTGCTCATGGCTCCAGAGCTGGTGCTCCGTCCATTGCGCAACCTGGCCATACCTACAATTATTACTATTATTTTTTTTAATCTTAATTTTTTTTCTCTCCTCTTTACTTTATCGCTCAAGCGAGTCTATATTTATGGGGGAGCATTTCATTTACTCTTAAACAAGAATATTTTATTAATGTATAAAAAACATTATTTGTACAAAATGAGAATAAATATTAAATTTAAGATTAAAAAATAAAAGAGCCCCACTCAGGCTGGATCACTGGACTCTCTGATAAGCCCCTTCAACATCTCCTAAGCCAAACCACCTGGGCCACAAGGTACCTGGAAATGGCCTGTGTTCTCTCAGGCCTCCAGCAGAACTGTCCTGAAACCACTCCCCAACCTGAGGCTGGGCTCTGACCAGACCAGGAGGATGTCGCCTCTCATTTTATACGTCAATAAAGAAGAACATCCGCCTCTTCAGTCTCTTAAACACACCATCTCTAAAATTTCTCAGGTCATACCTCCTTTTAGCAGAGGGACAATCTGGAACAAGAGCTTTGAATTGGGCTCCCCAGCTCTTCAAAAACCAGGGAGTTTAATTTTGAGAATAGCCATTATGTTCCTTAAGGGACATATTAATATTAAATTAATATTAAAATATTCCTCCTCAGAAGATGGAAACAGAGTAAAGAGAAAAGCCCCAGACAACAGAAAGTACCATCAGAAAAAAGCCAAGGCATTCCTCTGGACTTTTCAGGACATCTTGCAGACCTGCAAGCTGGGGCTGCTCCAGGCTCCCAGACCTAGGTTTAGCCAAGCCTTGCTGATTCCGGAAATAGCTGCTTCCCCAAAGACTGTCTAGCTGACTTGGGGGGGGGGGGGTCTCCTGGGGAAGGACCCTGGCCACAGAAAGAATAGCTGAAGCCACCAGAGCCCAGTCATCCCCTTTCTGAGGAGTTCCTGCCAGGAGGAGAGACAATCCCATCACATCAAACCCACCTGAGGGAGGGGACTACAACTAACAGGCTTTCCCAAAGTCTGAGCTCCCTGGGCCAAGGGTTCCAAAGAGTCATGATTTCTCTCCTAGCCCTGACCTCTCTGCAAACAGCAGTCACAATGAAAACATTAGGACTGTGGCTGTAACCTGAGGTTTGAGCTGAGCCTCTGGGAGGGAGGGAAAGGCCCAATTCAAACAATGGTAACCTAGATCCTTGTTGTGAGGTCACACCCTCTGTGTCTATCTTCAAAGCTGGTCACCAAGGCCAGGAGCAGGGAGATGGAGCTTGTTTAGAATTATGCAAAAAAAGGCTTTCTCCACCCTGGTACAGTCCTTGACCTGAGAAAGAAAATCCTCCCTAAGTTAGATTCCAACAGAAAGGCCTGAGATGGGGCAGCTAGGTGGCACAGTGGATAAAGCACCAGCCCTGGAGTCAGGAGTACCTGGGTTCAAATCCGGTCTAAGACACTTAATAATTACCTAGCTGTGTGGCCTTGGGCAAGCCACTTAACCCCATTTGCCTTGCAAAAACCTAAAAAAAAAAAAAAAAAGGCCTGGGAGTTCTAGCTAATTAAAAGTGGGGTAGGCCCTGGTGAAGATGCACAGAGCAGTACACTGATGGAGAAACAACATAGCCATGAATTTGTGCCTACTGCTGACAGCATGCAGCCCCCACGCCCTCCCCTCCCTCAACCCCTGGCAGTAAACAGACAATCTCCTGAGGCAGAATGAAAAAAATGGATAAGGCAGTGAATTTCAATTATATACAGCCCTCATCTTCACAAAAAAATTCTGGTCCAAAAGAAAATGTTTGGAGGAAGCTAAGGATGTAGTCACCAGCCTCTTAGACATAAAGGAGCCAATGCAAATAAAGGGCTCTAGCATTTCTGGGAAACCATGCCAACCCTCAACCAACTCAAGAAGAGCAGTAGAAGGGGCAGTGCTACCTCTCAGGCCCGCTGAGCCCATGGCGGCCTTCTCCTGCTGGTAGACATCCTGCTGCTGTGGAGTGAGGGGCAGGGCCTGGCCTTTGTGGTTGTATGTGGCACAGTAGTGGATCACCTGCTCATACGCACCCTTCATAAAACAAATTTCTGGGTTGTCCTGAGAAGAAGAGGAAAAATGACAGAAAGTGAAATTTCTACTAGACTGCTAGGGTCACTAGCAGAGCTCTAGATAAATCTCTGCATCTCCCTGGAAATTTTGAACAGCCTTGACCAAAAGGCAAGACTATCAGTCCTTCTTACAGTCACACAAAAGAAATTATCCCTACATAAAACTAAAGTCACAGAGTTACTTACATTTTAGTGGTTACATTTTAGTGGTGCATGAATTTTGCATGACTAGAGTAAGTGCATCCAACCCACACCCACAGACCACATGCGATCTTCCAAGTCCATTCATACGGCATCATTGCATCTTACTATTATTGCTCACTGGTATCATGGGCTACACTGTAGTCATAATTAAATATTAAATTCTGAACATGACCCCTGACAAGTTTTTGTTGGGCAATGCGGCCCAGAAGATCTAAAAGGTTGGACATCCATGACCTAGAGTTTATTTGCATGAATTCTTCACTTAATGGAAGGGGTTCTTAATCCAAGTCTATAAACTTAAAAAATACTTTGATAATTACATTTCTATATAATTTTCAATCTATAATTTTTATTGCATATTTTAAAATTATAATTCTAACAAAGGGTCCATAGATTTAACTGTCAAAGGGATCCATGACAGAAACATGGTTATAAGAACTCATGTTCCAACAGAGACAATCTTGGCTCCCCCCCATTCCCCGTTTAGGGAAGAGAGGGTCAACCCTGTAATTTCATTGATATAGGGATTCCTCAATAAGGATACCAATCTACAAATGTACCACAACTCAGGAGATGAGACAATGCCTTGTCATGAAAAGGTTCAAGGACCTGCCCAGGATCTCATGGCCAGCATGGAGCCCCCAGTCTTCTCTAACCTCTTTACAATCCCTCTAATCCATCCAGAAGTCATTAAGATTTTTCACTCTTTTCCCCTGGCTGTTGTAGCCCACTTTGAAAAACAGAAGGGTTTGTTTGTGCCCCCCACTTTAATGACACAGGTCTCAAAGGACCAAGGCTCAAAATTCTGACAACACAGAGAAGTCCTGAGTGATCCAGAGCTAGAGGACACCAGTCCTGAAGGGAAGGGCACCTGCTGGCTTCTGTGCACACACTTGACGGCCATCCACTTCTGCTCAGAACTGAAAGGGTATTCTGCTTTTCTGATATAGTCCTGTTGAAGCCCATCAAGGCCCATCTGCATGAAATACAAAGAAAAAAAATATTCTTTTCAACAAGGAAGGGAACACCAGTATTTTCTAACTCTGCCTCACAATATAAAAGCAGGAGCCTAGAGAAGCCATGGTCAAACCTCTTCAATCATATATGAATTATTACTGTTACAATTAATAAAGCCATCATTGCTACAGTCCCTACCATTTGCCAGATACAACAACCCTCAGAGACAGGTCAAGTGTGATCTCATTTTACAGATGAAGAGACAGAGGCAGAGAGAGGTTGAGTGACTTGACCAGAGCCATGCACTAAGAATCCAAGGATAGACTGGAACTCAGTCTACCTGACTCCAGGTCCCATCCCCTATGCACTGGATCCCTGGAAGCCTTTCAGAAGTCAGCCTAGGTCCCCTTATTCTTCTTTTAGGACCACGCCTGTGATGGCATAGGTCACTGCCAGCCCTGCCAGTCAGGAAGGGCTATAAGTCTGTCCTACCATCTCACTTGCAGGGGGAGGCAGAGTCTTAAGGGTCTACACACACCAAGGCTGGCTCTAACCCAGAGAGAACCCATGGGAGCAGGGTTCCACCAGGCTCCCTGAGAAGATACAAACATCCAAGTGAGAAAACAGGGCAAATCTGTGGGGATTGGGATCAGGTACCGGCATCAGGTCTTGAGTGCAGGTCTGGCTTGGTTGAGATGATAAAAGAGACAGTCTCAAGAAGATAACCACATGAAAACCAAAATAGAACATAGATTCTTATGTTTTATGAAATTAAAATTTTTTTCCTGATAACTACATTTGGTTATGATTGATTTCCATTGTAGTCTTTTGTATTTCATTTCATGCATTTAAAAATATTTTGAGGAGGAGTCCACGGGTTTCATTAGCCTGCCAAAAGGGTCTCATGAGACAAAGAAAGTTAAGAACTCCTGATGCAAAAGTAGCCTTCTTCAGCATAGGAATTCGGTGGGCCTGAATTATCTCTAAGCGCATCCTACTGTTTAGAAAATTCAAAGCATGTCCCTTCTCCTTGCAGACCCAGGCTTTCCAATACAGAGGCACTGCTCTAGCTGGTCTTCCCCATTTTACACACACACACACACACACACCCTCCTCAGAAACATGCAACACAGCCATCACAGGAAACTAACTGAAAGAAAAGTCCATCAATATTATCTCCTAAGAGAGGTGATAGATACATGATATGGAAGAAAACACAAACTTTAGGATATGGCTCCATTGTATGGATCAGTTTAGCTTGACTATGTTTATTTGTTAAAAGGGTTTTCATGGCAGGGGGAAAAAGGAGGGAGGAGTTGGGTCACAAAAGCCACCCAGCAAAACCCTGTAGAATTTTTTTAAATACATTTTAGTAAAAGCAACTAGTACGGAATCATCTGGTGTTCTGATATGTATATGAAAACGCTTTTTTTAATATTTAAATTTCAAAATAGAAAAAATTATATTTAAAAAATTAAGAAGGGATATGATATTTTTCCACTGTGTAACAAAAGCAAAGATAAAATCAGGCCTGCTATATTCTCTCCAAGGACAAAGACTTATGTGGTAAGGAAATGAAATCAAATAACTTAAAACACATACCTTCATTGCAAGAGCAATTAAGGCTCCTTCTGTAGGCTTTCCCATTAAAGTGTTGTTCCTAATTACAGCATCGTTGCACACACAGCCCACCTAAGAGAAATACACAGGTAACTATAAAACCATTAGAACACACTCATATGTTCTGACAAGTTACTCTCTTTTAGCAGCCCTTACCTCAACAATTCTACTAATGGATGGATGGTAGAATCCATGAACAACTTCGCCATCAATCAGAACTTCACCAAACTGATTGTAACCAACTCCAGTAACCTAAGAAATTATATAAGCTTGCATCAAAATTACTGACCAGTACAGAGGAGAATATACAAGGCATTGTCTCATCTCCTGATATACCTTTATGCCACCACAATACTGCAAAAAGCATATTATACCAAAGCTAGAGACTTCACACAACTGTCCAGAGTACATTTCTCTCCAAGGTCACAAGCCTGGTCATCAACATTGTCATTTTACTGTCTACACACAATGAAAACACCAATCAATTTAAGTTCTACTTTAAAAAAGAAAGTCAAAATCTGGCCAATTCTTCCACGTTCACCTCCTTCATTTATACCTCTGGTTCTAATTATATATAATTAATGGGACAACCTCCTCAAAAAAGCACAATCTAAGTCTTTGTAAAGCTGTACAAGAACATTGTAACTAGTCATAAAGACAATCATGATTAAATGGCAGTCATGCCAAGGTTAAATGGGATTGGAAGCACTGCTTAATTCTGTCAAATACAGTATCCCCTAAAAGTTCCCAAATGAACCCTGGCCTTCAGGACAAGACTTTGTACACACAGCTTATTCCAGATTAGTATTGCTTAGTATTCTTCCAAAGTGATCCAAAAAAATTCTTTAGCAGCAAGGATAGAATAGCAAGAATAGCAACAAGGAAGAAATCAACTTTGCTAACGACAAACTTCAAACTACTCTGAAGAAACCTGAATTTATTAACAAGTTAAAATGGCATGTGAAGCTTCTTCCTAAAGGTATGCCATCAATGATAATAACAAAAAGAAATAAAATGACAAAGGTATGCCTTCAATAAAAATGAAGGAGAGAGGTCAAACAAGATACCTCCGCATGCTGTCCATCCGAAGTAAAGATGTGTGTCACAGTCATTTCGTTCTTGGTCAGTGTCCCAGTTTTATCCGAACAAATCACATTACAGCACCCTTAAAGAAGACAATGTGGACCATCAGAAAAGGGGAAGCATGGGGAGGACACAAAGGTTTTTAATGCTCGCAAATAAATGAACTTGGAAAGTCAAGATACTCAAGAAGGAGAAAATGACTTGACCAATGGAGATGATCTTTTTGATATTCACCTGCACCAATGAAAATGATGTAATGTGGGGGTTCAAAGTAGCATTCTCATCATGCTTGTTTCTCAACATTGGTTATCCAGTTTTCCATTTAGGGTTTAAAAAACAATCCAAATAAAGATTGGTTTTTCCATATTAAAAATTTTTCTAAGTATTTCTCCCCTCTCTCTACTATTCTAGTTTTCCATAATGATCCTGATTCTGTTTAATGAATCTGGGGATGAGACAGGCAGAATTGGCACAAGAGATAACTCACTGGGTTCCTGGGACATAAACAGGTTATGAGAACTGAGATATCACATCACAAGGTATCTCATAGCTCGGATCATGACATCAAACTGCCAGACAGGCAAATTCAATTCAAAGTATTTTTTGAATCTCTCAAATTCAGAATAAAGGGACTTTAAAAAACTGTGCTCCCAAAGCCATCTCATCCATAAAGCAAGAAGGAGTCACAGTAGAGATAAGGTCTCCAGTTAATCTAAGATGACCAGCTCTCAAGTCATTTTTGGGCCAGTGAAGTTTTGCCAATATCACCTTTCTGCTAGTATCAAAATGAAAAAGTTTCACCTGATAGGACAAGTTGTGTTTTTCTTTCATTCCTTATGTTTATTTAAAAGATTTCAGCATTATGATATCAGATGCTGCTTACAGATGTCAGCCTAGCTCGGTATTATCATCACTGATGTCACATGTGGTTTTGTTTTAGGACAGCCTACTCTCCATGGCCACATCATAATAATGGTACAACAAGCGACAGAACCAAATATTCTAAGTTCAGTGCTGATCTTGCTCATTAATTCTATCCAGTCAATGCTCTTAGTTAATATAACTCACCTAGAGTTTCAACGATTGGCAACTTTTTAACAATGGCTCTTTTCTTCACCATTCTCATGACACCAAGAGCCAGAGTCACAGTGACCACAATGGGAAGGCCTTCTGGAATGGCAGCTACAGCCAGACTACAACATAAAGTTACATGTCAAATTAAAATACACATACTGGCTTTCTGAACAAATTGTACAAATTACTCAAAAACTAGGTAACAAAATTCCAAAGAAATTAGTGCTGCCAATCAATGTCTCAAATAAGGAGACCAACCCTCCAACATTTCTTTGCAGAAAGAAGGGAGAGGTCCAGAAGTGTCTTGCATTGCATATTTTCTCAAATATCTCCAATGTAATGATCAGTTATGCAAATTTTTCCCCTCTTATTTTCCATTTAAAAAAACTTAATACTATTTGTTACATGGGATGGCTCGCTGGGAGGGTGGGAGAGGGATTTGGGGGAAACTACAGTGATGTAAAAAAACAAAAGACATCAATAAAAACTTATTTTTGGACAAAGAATGTTGCTAGTCTGACCTGCATCTACTCTAAATCACTTATGTAGAATAAACTACAAAATAGATCATTTTATTAAATTCTTGTAGAATTTAGTAGTACATGAATGAGCCTTGAGTTCTTAAGTCTTAATGCAATCTGAAACTGTTGACATTTTAAAGGTTCTTTCAATTAACCAGGAAAGGCAGGATTGAAATATTAAGAATAAAAAACACAGTGATCTGGGAAAAAACTTAATCCTAGCGCAAAATGAAATTATATAAGCAATATTTACAAATTAGATCCTCTTTTAGATTCTAAGGATTTAGGGAAGAACAGAGCTTTCCCATCTATTCTGTAATGCGCCAAATTCTACAATGGAGCCCAAATGACATTGTTCCCTCCGCTTTGAAAGTTGCTCAAGAAACCACAGCCATCAGACAAGACCCGCAAGACTAAAACGCCAGCTTCTCTCTCACCTCACGCCAATAGTAAACATATCCAGGATATGTTTTCCTTGTAACCAGCCAACCAGCATGATAATACCTGTAACAGAATCAAACAGGTCCTGTCCTCGTTATTCAAACTCTGAGGAAGAGCATGTTGAAAATTAAGGCTGTATGGAAATCTCATGGCAGACAGAGATCACAAGATCACAGATCATAGATTTAAAGCTGGAAAGGACCTTAGGAGTCATAGAGTCCCACCCTCTCCTTTTGTAAATGGGGAAACTGAGGCCCAGAGAAGTGACTTATTCCAGGTCACAGAAGTAGACAACACAACAGGTAAGGTAGAATTTGAACCCAGGACCTTTCACACAAATCTAACATACTGTACTGCATTGGTTTTTGAATTAGGGAATATTTGATCATAATTGGATGACTTCAAATCTAACACTATGGAAAATTTACATCACTGTGTCTTAAACTTAAGAACATAGAAAAAACAGAACCAAATATGTGGAATTTACAATAGCATAAACTAGGGAGGAAGCTACTCTAAATTTCAAAAGATACCTACATCAATTTATTACCTCAATACTAAAAAAAACAGTCAAAGAAAACTTTTCAGATCAAAAAAAGGTGAATCCTTCTAATCAAAGCCACTACTTATGTCCTTGCTCCAGTCACATTTCCTGACATGATACTTTAAAATATATTTTGATGGTACAAAATTTAAAAAAAAAAAAAAAAAAGAGAAACCAATTCCTTCCCTCAAGCTGGCCTTTAAAAGAAGGGAGAAATTACAGCAGAGCAATCTTGATAACAGCAACGTCCTTGGGGCAGGTGAGCACAACTTTCAGGCTCAGGCCAGGCTGAGGTGGCCTTCAGCCCAATCAGCCGTACCTACAGTTACCTGCCCCAACCATGATAGATGGCTGCTATTCATAACGAAGACACCCAGTCTGCCTTGGAAAGCTCCTCAATCAGACAGACACGTCTTAGAAACCTTTTCAGCTGCAGTGAAAGTCTTTGGGACACTGTTACTCCATAGAGGTCACGCACTTTTCTTTGTACACAGTTCTCTGTAGGCTTGGAGTTGTAAGAGGAAGCAGAGAGTAACTTAAAGTTAATTAAGTTCCTTTTCTACAATATTTTATGATCAAAGTGAAAGAACAGGATTGTAGATTATAATCCTCTCTTAATTCAAACAAATTTCGATGTTGAATTATTCCATCTACCAACTAAATTTTTGGCTCCCTCAGCAGGGTTAGTGTCAAGCTGAAAGGACTCTAAGGAGAATCTAACTCCAGACCACTTCTGTCACAATGGAGAGGTTGACCATCACACGGCGGTCACTGTCCTAGCAGCTGATCAGCACTGTTTCTTAAGGCACGAGCAATGTGTGGTTGTAAAAGCAGTTGCGCCACTGATCATATCAGTTTCACTCCAAGGCCTCTCTCTCTCTAAATCTACCCTCTGGTCCAAGACTCCTTCCAGAAATTAAACTGCAGAAAGGGAGGACATGATGGGTACGTGCCTCTTTAGAGGTCTTGACTACATGCAACATCAGTTGATTTTCATCTTTCATCAAAAGATTCTTCATAAACTTTTCCATACTGAACACTATTGGCCTCTCCTCAATTAGCTCATCTCTATTTTACTTAATAGCATCCCAGCTTTAAAGCTCTTAGAAGTCATTAAGTCTATCATACTTTATGTCACTGATAAGAAAACTCAAGTCCAGAGAGGCTAACTATCTGCCTGGAGTCAAGGGCAGAGTCAGAATTTGTACCCCAAACCTCTGTTAGTCAGTCGTGAAGCATGGTAAGGCCAAAGATTTTTTCCTTCTGTTAAACCTAGGAGACACCCCTCTTTTCTCCCTGGTTCCATGGGATTTGAAAGTCCCAGCCAGGCATTTCTAAACAATACAGCCAATTCCAACAGTTGTCTGATTTGTATTCTAAATCAGGTCTCCTTTCAGTAGGCTGCACAGGATGTCAATTCAGGAAGACCTTAGTTCAAATTCAGGCCCAAACAACTCTGAGCTAGGTAACCCTGGGCAAGTCATTTAACCCGTTTGCCTCGGATTCCTCACCTGTAAAGGGGGAACAATCATAGCACCTTTTTTCCCAGGGTTACTGTGAGGATCAAATGAAATATTTGTAAAGTGCTTTTCAAACCTTAAAGCACCATCTAAATAACAACTATTTTAAAAATAAATGCCATTAAAGAAAAAGACATTTCACCTGTCTTAGCAAAGTTCACAGGCACATAAATTTCTTTGAAAAACTGTGTATAGTGGGACCTGATCCAGCAAGGGGCTCTGGTAATCAAGTACTCCCTTTTCTCGAGATGAGGGAGAAACCTGAACCCTGTGCCCACACTATCTACAAGACTCTGAGCTGCCCTGAGCCTGCAGAAGCAGGGTTTGAGAGAAACCTCAAAGGCCACCGAGTCTAAGCCATGAGACTCTCTGTTCCAACAGCCACACAAAAGCTCATCCAGCTTTCTCTCAAGGCAGCCATGAGGGTAAGGAATGGTTCTATGAAGCCCATACCTGCCCCCTGAAAACTTGTCCCCATTACTTCTCATTCTACCCTCGTACACATGAAAGCCCCATCAGAGACATCAAGACCCATTTCTGTTTCCTCCAAGTCTACATACCCCAGGTCCTCTGATCCATGCTCATCTGTGGAATTAAACCCCTTCCCTCCCCCAGCTTCCCCTCCTAAGACCACTCTTGACCATACCACAGTTCTTTTCCTCTACCACAATACCTGGAAAAACGCACTTCTCTGAACAGAATGGACTCGAGTCAGATGGCAACACTACTACCTCCTCCTGAAGCCAGGACACACAGCCCACAACTGTGTTAGATTCGTGTGGTTGCTGTAGATGGAGTATGCCTCTAGGAACACCCCCCCTAATTTTCAGACTAACTGCTGCCTAGTCACACCTCCCACAACTTGTACACAAACCCTAGCTGAAAACATCATCACATGTATCCCTATGAAATTTCATCTTTTTGATTTGGCCCAAAGTTTCAGTCCATTGTGATTTTTCTATGGATCTTATCATTCAGTATATTAGCTAGTCCTTCTTGTCATGGTTATTATACAATTATGGAACCATGATCAAACCCACTCTGCCACTGCATGGGAGGGACTGGGAGCAGAGGACAAGAAGAGGTGAATGTGGACCAATTAGCCCCAGGGTTGGGACTCCTCTTTGGGTTTGACCATTCAACCACATACAAATCATCTTAACTCAGCCATCATCCAGTCCTAATCTCTACATCTTTTCCACAAGAACAGCATGAAAAGCTCTCAAATACATTCTGAAAATCTAGCTAAGCTGTAACAACAGTATTCATCTGATGCAATTACTGTCAAAAGTAAATAACATTCATGTGAGGTCTTTTTTTGATGTAATGATGCTGGTTCTTTGTGCTTGGATTTTCATTAGCCATTCTTTTAATAAGAAACTCGAATTCTGCCAGGAATTGAAGTTGAAGTTATTGGTCTGCAATTCTCTGGTTCCAGACCTTTCCTTTTTGGAGTAGCAAGACAAGATGTGGCCATATTCAGTCCCATGGTCCCCCTTCCCATTTTCCAAAAATATTAAAAGCAGTTGGATGGAGACTCAGAAAGTCCTCCAGGCTCTGGTGACTTAATCTCATCATGGGATGCTAAATGCTCTTACTCTCCTTTCCTTATCTGTGATATAAACTACTCAACTGTCATATTTTGTTCCTTATGTCTAAAGCTTATTCTCTTTTGTTGAGTAAGAATGGAGAAACTCTTGCTTCAAGTTCATCATTTCTACCCTAACTCCCCTTGGATCCTCCTCTCTTCCTCAAAAGCAGCTGAAAAACCCATTTTTTTTGTTCTTAACTTTCCTTGCTAGCTCCAATACATCCTGAATTCTATCCCTTTTGACTCAATTCGTACAGGTCTGTGACATATTTTGTAATCATCATCCACTGGATTCCATATTCTCTACATTTTTTTTAATGGGTGAAGGAGAGATGAAGAGGAGGTTTGAAATTTAAGTTTTATTGATGCCTTGTTTTTACTTCATAGTCACTTCTCTGGTACCCGAGTCCCCCCACCAAACCTTGTAACAAAGAAAGCGTGGAGGAAAAAAACTTGACCAAGTGACCTTATTTGAAAGGGTATGATGCACCATTTCAATCTTGGTCTCCCTCTCTCTCTCTCTCTCCTGGTGATCACACTTTGGTTTCCCTGCTTGTTGCTATATTTATATTACTGCTCTCGTCATTTCATTATTCTCCTAAAGGTCTTTTATGTTTCTCTGATTTCTTTTTGATTAGTCATTTTTTCTGGCATAATGGTATTCCCTTACTTTCACATACCATGAAATGTTCAGTTATTCCCCCAACAAATGGGTATTTGTTCTCTTCTCAATAGCCTATCAAAACATCCCTTTAAAAAGTCTGACACATTAGATCCTTTTTGTGTAAATCTTTTAAAAATTTAAGCTGATGGGCTCCCTCATAACCACACTGGTGTCTTTTGATGACTATCTCTTTCTTAAAAGGAAACCGCTTTCTTGCTAGGTTTGGAATTTGTCTTGAGAGCTGCCTATCTGACTAGGCTAATTTCCCCTCTACATAGGATTCTAAAAATATGCCTTCTGAACTTTTAAAACCAGCTCTCATAGAGTAGGGCTCAGGTCAGACTACACTCGGCTTTTCTTTCCCTCTCTATCATCCATTTTAAAATGTCCTATTTGCCTTCAAGATTTCCATCCATTCTAACCCACCTACCAAGTCTTCCTGGTTGGTGAGAAGTGGATCTGTAATATATTTTCTCTTTATTGGCATTTATATCTTTGAAAGCAGAAAACTGTCATTAAGGGGAATCAAGAAATTATTCCAAATCTATAAAATGAGGTATTTGGACAAGATCATCTCTAAAGGACCCTTCCAGCTCTAAGTTCTAAGATCCATTAATTGTGTCTTTCCAGTATTAAAGACTAAATAGCAACTTCAGATACATACTCACTCTTTTCTTACCTATTATGCCAAAGGAATAAAAAGAAAGTTGTTTTCCTAAAAGATCCATGCTCTTCTGCAGAGGTGTCTTCGGAGACTTTGGGAATAAGAATAGAGGAAACCATTATGATTAGGGGCTTCCAAACAGCATATTATAGTTTCATTTTTTTTTTTTTTGGTTTTTGCAAGGCAAATGCGGTTAAGTGGCTTGCCCAAGGCCACACAGCTAGGTAATTATTAAATGTCTGAGACCGGGTTTGAACCCAGGTACTCCTGACTCCAAGGCCAGTGCTTTACTACGCCACCTAGCCGCCCCTATAGTTTCATTTTTTAAGATCCACTAAAGATTTACAGACTTAAGATAGAACAAATCATATGAAAGCCACTAGGTCAAATCAAAATTACTATAAAAATGAAAAATTTCACACAAGTATTTTTTACATGTGAGAAATGCTTAGAATACTCGAGTACTCAATTCCTGAATAGAGGAGTACTCAGAATATTCAGGTTATGCTTCTCTATTCTGGAACATAACTGTTTCTACCAAACATTGGATTTTTGGCATGTAAGTGTGATCAGTTAAAAACACCAACCATGGTTGTCTGCTATACAAAACCCACAATAAGGCCGCCAATAAGGCCTGCAATACCAGGTAGGTCTAAAAAGGAATTAAGTGAGAAGGGCAGGGAAAGTCAAGAAAAACAAGCATTTGAGAAGAGATTTTGGTTTAGTTGGATTTAAAGTTGAAGTTAAATGAATATGCTTTTTAATACAACAGGCATAGACGAATTACACAATTTTTCCATTGATTCTATGAAAAGCTTAGGATGAATAAAGTACAGCATATATTAAGGAGAAGAGGATAGGACTGAAAAACACACGTCACCCTCAGGACAAGGGAACTGTGAGAAAACCAAAAACTTCAGTGAGTGAGAACTTTCAAGGGTAGAAGTAGATTAATGGAAATAAACTAACACAGTCTGACTTGAGGAGCAGGTAAGTCAGCCAACTTCTTCAGTTTTTAAGATGGAAAATTTATGTGAAGAATATTCTTTTATGAAGATAAACATTATGTGCATTCATTATAACTTAAAATTGTCATTTCAAAGACTTGAAAATGTGATGTCAAGTGAATGCCACACTCAAAACCAGAAAGACTCTGGAAAACGAATTGTAACTGAGTTTTATCACATAAACATATTTCTTTAAATAATAAGAATAATGTTTTTAAAATCTTGCAGCAAATTCTTGATTATTAAGGATTAATAGATTTCTCTTCACAGGAATAATGATTACCAATCAGGTGAGGAGACAGAAAACCTAAAAAAAGCCAAGCACAGACAAGTTTTGAAGGCTAACAGAGAAATTGGGATGATGGTTCTGGCTTAAGGGCAGACTTCCCCTGCCTCAGCTTTTCCTTTATTTATTTTAAATCCACATGTACAAAATATAAGCTGGACAGCACCGAGCACACAGCTGGCACACAATAAGTACTTGCTGAGTAATAGAAAAGTACTCACTTCTTCTGCTTGCATCATTTTAAAAACTTCACCAAATTCAGAGTTTTCTCCTGTTCCAATGACAATTCCCTAAGAGAGAAAAAATGCATGACAAAGAATTTCAAATTCTGTTGGAAAAAAAATGAAGATTGAAAAAAAAAAATCCTGACAGTCACAGTCATCAATAGCAAACACAATCATGATCACTAAGACTCCAGAGGTCCCTCAGCCACTGAACCCCAAACCCCAGCTGTCACATCAGGAGCTGCTATACAGGGGAGCTTTTAACTGGACTTATAACAGTGCATTTCTAACAAGAAATCTTCTCTCTGCAGAGAGAAAAAAAGAGGAACAGGCGTGATGTAAGGGAAACTGCCAAATGTCCATTCAAGCCTTATCTTATTCCCTGAATTGCTACATCACCTTGAAATAAGTCCCATCTATCTTTCAAAATAGGAAGAAAGAAAAAGGCTGCTCTTTGTTTTTTAAAGTCTTCAATCTCTGAAATTTAATGGATGTGGAACTTGCTTAAGATAAGAAATTTTTATTGTTTTAAAAATTACCTTCGCCTTCCCACATCTGACCAATGTTCCCATGAAAGCAATGTTACTTCTGGAGGTTAAGTCACCATTAGTGGCCGCAGGCTGAGGTGTCGTCAGTTTAGAACAGGGGGTTGTTTCTCCTGTCAAACTGGATTCATCAATTGAAAGATCCACAGCCTTTGGGAATGAAAATATTAAAAGTTTAATTTTTTTTACATCTCACTATTAACTTCTACTCTAAAACTCTAGAAACATTGATGTCCTTTGACCTCTCCCTTAAGGATCACTTTTAACGTGAGTAGGATTTGGTATTCATTAGCTAATAACGAAGGGGGGGGGCTCATTTAGTAACAATTATGACAAAATTCATAGGGCAAAATATATTAATAGGACTTTTTCCCCTAATCCTACAAAGTAGTCTCAATACTTAATATTGGGCTTATTTATATCCATATATATGTACATATAGCATTTTTATATACACATAAATTCACACACACACACACATATAGAAATTAGAAACTAAGATTTCTCTATATTTGGGACAAAGCTACATGTAATATATCTTTGTTCAGTTCTTTAATTTCTGTTATATTTTTATGACGGTGAAATGCTAGAGATTACTGAGAAGTTTTTGTTGCTGCTTTGTTGTTCAGTCACATCCAACTCTTTGCACTCCCATTTGGAGTTTTCCTGACAGAGAAACTAGAATATTTTGTCATTTCCTTCTCTAGCTCATTTTACAATTGAGGAAACTGAGGCAAAAAAAGATTAAGTAACTTGCCCAGAAGCATACATCTTATTAAATGCCTGAGGCTGGAAGTTCACCCTTCCTGATTCCAAGCCCAGGGCTCTATCCATCACACCACCTAGCTGCCCATTAATCAGCTGCCCTACAAATATAGTTAACTCAACAAAAGTTTAGGAACATATGGTAAAATACAGGATTACAGAGATTAGATTGCTGTACAGTTCAAACAATTACGAAGACAACAAGGCTGAGATTCAGGCTTTCATTAGTTAACAATCACCATTCAAACCAGTGGGTTTTCCCTTGTTAGAGACCTTTCCGAACAAATCAGATGACCACCTTCTGGTTCTGTTGTAGAGAGGATTCCTAATTAGTTAGATGCTGGACTACTAAGCAACTCTGAGTTTTGATGGTTCATTGTCAAACATAAGGTTGACGTTGCTTTACTTTGACCCTAAAATGGACAAGAACAAGTAGTGGCAGCAGCAGAAGGTTATATACATGAAGGTCTTCTTCGAAAATGAAGGGACAAATGGATGAAGGAGAGATACAAGATATTCTCAAAGGTTTGTTTATTAGGATTTTTCTGAAGAAATAAGTTATTTCAATGTAGTTGTTTATGTAATTTTTTTAATGTAGCAAGAAAGTATAAAGAAAAACCAAAATATAAGTTCAGCAAAATAGAAAAAGTTCCATAAAGACACTGTACAACAAAATAACAATTTTCAATATTTTTTTTTTCCAAAGCTCCCACTTTTGTTCCCAGATCTGCCCAAATCATCTTTTCAAGGTCCAGTTCTGGCCCTTCCACTGCCTGTTCCAAAACTGGCTTCCTACAGGATAAAACACCAGCCCCTAAAATGGCATTTAATGTGCTTTCCAAGTACTCACACTTCTCCCCTGTAAACTGGAGCCTCCACGGATTCACTCACCCAGTAATCTCCCAAGTCTAACATGTACTCCCTCCTCATCAATGCCTATTGACATGCTTCCATCCTGGCAGCTCAGGTAATGATTTCTAGAAAACTTTCCCAAATGAAAGATCTTGGTCTCTTCAATTTTCCATAGCCTTCAGATGCCATTTGGTGTCATTTTAACTTATCTATGTGTATTGTCATCCCTAGCAGACTATGTACTTCTTGAAGGCTATTGAAGGAACTTGAAGGAACTGCTATTTTTCATCTTTACAGCCCCAACATCCATGGAGCACCTTGCACACAGTGGATGCTTTCTCATTGGGTTGAGTTGTATGTCTGCAGGTACACATATGAAATAAATACATAGCAGATTTTTTAAAAAGCATTTTTTCTTGGATACAAAGGAAAAGTCTATTTCCCCTTTAAAAGTTATCTTAAAAATGTAATTTATTTTATGCTACATTTTACATTTCAAACTATCTTCTTCCCTCCTTCCCCAATCCACAATAAAGAAGGGCCCAGATAACAAACATACATGTGTATGTATATATGTATAAATACTACATATACTTCTATTAGTTCTTTTGCTAGCTTAGTTATTCAGTTGTCAAACATTTTCAGAGTTCTGCTCATTTCATTCTTCACTGTTTCATGCAAGTCCTTCTCTGTTTTTCTAAGATCAACCTGCTCACTTCTTACAGTACAGAAGCATTCCATCACAATTATATTCCAAAATTTAATCAGTCATTTTGCAATTCATGGACATCCCTCAGTTTCCAGTTCTTTGCCACCACAAAGAGATCTGTTATCAATATTTTAGAACATATTTTTTTCCCCGATCACCTTGGGAAACAATCCTAATAGTACTAGCTATATTCTAAGCTGTCAAAGATTTCTAAGCCATTGTTGTATAGATCCAGAATATTTGCAAGATCAAGAAATTGCATGGATTATGATGTACTTTTGTCTATAAGCAACAGAACATAAATGTTTCCTAGAAGAAAATCAGAATCACAAAATCAATCCCACATTTTAAAAGAAAATAAGAAACAAGATTTTTTTTTTAGTTCTGGTCAAGAAACATGTTCCTTTGCTTTCAATTTTTCAGGACAGTAGCAATTTTTCTCAAGTGTAAGAATAACCAGGTCCAAAGTTGGGCTATCTTCAGTAGTGATTTATTACACTGAAATACCTTCAGCCCACTATCCATGAGGGGAAGAACAAGAAAGAAAAGGGAACTTTCCCAGACCATTATTATTTCCTCCTATAGTTATGTGACATTTCTGATGCAAATATGAGAAATAATGGGGAATCTGAGCAGAGGCAC
Source organism: Macrotis lagotis (assembly GCF_037893015.1). Classification (NCBI taxonomy): domain Eukaryota; kingdom Metazoa; phylum Chordata; class Mammalia; order Peramelemorphia; family Peramelidae; genus Macrotis; species Macrotis lagotis. The sequence goes on along the minus strand of NC_133664.1, from coordinate 38,857,486 downwards.
TTCTATCTAAAAGAGCCCATGCAGTTGATTATACATACCTTAGATAAGGTATATCTTATCTAAGATATAACCAATCTAACTGATGGGATGGGGGTGGTAGGGGTTATCCTAGTTAGGAATAAGATAACCAAAAAAGAAAGAAACAGGTTATTTAAGCATTTTGTAAAATACTCAGGAGAAAAGTGAGGCTCACAGCAATCTCTGATCTGGAGAAGTAGTGCATCTTTGACAATAGCATGTTACATTTGTTAGACATTTTTAAAAATATTAGCTCCATCTCTGAGACTGTAATAGTAGAATGCACCTCTCAGACTGGCCAATGTGATCAGAAAGGACAATGATCATTGTTGGAAGGTTTCTGGGAAATCTGGGACATTAATACATTCTTGGTGGAGCTGTGAACTCATTCAACCTTTCTGGAGGGCAGTCTGGACCCATGCCTAAAGGGCAACAAAAATGTGCATACTCTTTGATCCAGCAATATCACTCCTGGGTCTATACCCTGAAGAGATGATTTAAAAGGGTAAAAACATCACTTGTACAAAAATATTCATAGCAGCCCTGTTTGTGGTGGCAAAGAAATGAAAATTAAGTGCATGTCCTTCAATTGGGGAATGGCTTAGCAAACTGTGGTATATGTATGTCATAGAACACTATTGTGTTAAATAAAAGTAAAAATTACAGGATCCAATCCACAAAAGAACATGAAGAATTATAGAGAAAAGAATACACTTTGCTATATACATATCTTTTCTGCTTTGTCCAGCCAGCAACATCAGCTCAGTTAATCTGGAAAGGCAAGTGGGAGAAAGGAGGCAGCAAAAAGTTGTATGGGGCACTCCCTTTCTTTCACCTCCCCCCCCAAAATGAAACAAACTAAGAAATTAGGATGTGAAGAATAAATAGCCCTAAGCAGACGACACAGGCCACGAAAACCAATTGCATCCCAAGAATGAATTAAAAGCTCTTGTCCAAAAGATAGAATCTATATTGTAGCCTGGAAAATTGGCAGATAATGTGCATCCTTCTAGCTGGAAAGGTACTGGGTACTGTGTCCTTTTAAGGAGTTACGTGGAAATTATCTACATTCTCTGGAAAGTCCATCCAAGAACTGGCATCTGAATTAAATACCCTGCTCAGTCCAAGATGGTTAAAAAGTTTAGAAGGCCAGGAACCCATATGAAGTCTTTTGTAGGAAAACATCTTTCACTGATTATTAGAAATATCAGTTTCCTAAAACGAAAGGATTCAAGTTGATAATCACTTTTGCTAGCTTAAAACAAAAAAATCCATTATTATAACTCAAATTCGCAATTGCAAAGCAATATAAACTAACAGCAGAAAGAATCCCACAGTTGGGTCCGGAGACTTGGGTGTGTACCCTGCCTGCCTCATTAAAGTTTATATTTGCAAGAGAAGAACATAAAGACACAAACCAATTGAGTACTATCTGATCCAAGAAAATAAATCAATCTAGTGCTCCAATGTTGTTTTGGTTTTTTTTGGTACCATTTATGGGATTATATAAAGTCAATACACAACACCACATAGGTCATTTTAGAAGCCTTTTCTGCCAGTATTTCATATGAATTCCAAATTTTTATCTAACAAAAATTGAAGATCAATTTAAAGTTCTCCTACAAAGGTTCTTTCTTGACATGGTGACCCTGGTCCTCCAAGATAGGCTGTCAGCAGAAACTCTGACAGCATCTCCCAACTGCAGAAGACTATATAGTAAATACCGGAGTTCAGCAATGTAGACTAGGCTAGCTGTATGAGAAGACCCTGATTCCCAGGGGACCACAGAGTGAATTTTTTTCAGAAACAGCAATCCTCTAAAGACCACTTTATAAAGTCTTAGGAGAGAGTCCATATGAATGAAACCCCAAGATTGCTAAAATATTACAGCACAAAAATTATTTTAAAGACTCAAAAAGTATATGTGTTCTCAGAGATCATTAGACTTCTATAATTTAAAATAAACTGTCACAAATAAAAAAGACTAATAGGAATTGAAAGGTTAAAACAATTACTGAATTTGTTGACTAGATAGGTAGCTAGGTGGCATAGTGCCAAGCCTGGAGTCAGAAAGACCTGAGTTCAAATTCAGCTTTAGATATTTACTTAGCTGCCCTGACCCTAAGCAAGTCATTTAAGATCTGATTCATTTTCCAACTCTATAAAATGGAAATAATAACAGCACCTACTTCCCCCAGGGTGTTGTAAACAAATGAGCTAAACACCATAAAGTGTTTAACAATGCCTAGAACACAGGAGATAAATAAATGCTAACTACTGGGGTTACTGTTGCTAACATAATTCTTTCAAGAGAATTTTTATAAGAAACCAAGAAATGGCCAACACTTCAAAAATCATGTGTGGTTATATGCTGATGCAGGGGAAAGATGAAGAGAACTATGAATGTAACAAAGAAAATTGGGTGGAGATGTACACTGACCAATGACCTTACTCTTGAGGTATAAATTGACCAGAAGTAGAGAATTATGATTGTAACAGAAACAATTGTAATCTTAAAGGCTGCTCAAATTGGGTGGAGAGCTCCATTCTTGATGTACCATTGATTCACTGTTTAATGTAAAATTTGTATCCTGATCTCCTTAGGCTTTATCCTTTACCTAATTCCTGATCCAGTAAGAGAAAGGGAGTTCACCTTTTGCCCTCTAGATGAGAGGCAAGGCATAAAAACCTGGATTGGACTCCAGTTCAGGGCCCACAGTCTTCTCTACCAACCTGTGGCCCAGACAACACTGCTTGGCTGTTCTTTTATCTCTCTCTCTCTCTCTCTCTCTCCCCCCCCCCCCCAGCCCTTCCTTTTAAATAAATTTTTGTTTTATTTCCACCCATGCTTTCCTCAGTCTGAATAATGATTCCTCATAGGCAGAACCGAACTCAAGTAGGCCAGCAGCTACAATGCTACACAACAATTTAATAAATACCTGATGAAAAAAGTATCTATCATTAGAAAATAATGACAGCTTGTTCCATTATATAGTTTAAAACTAACTTTGTTTTGATTTTCTGCTGCAAGAGTCAATTAGAGAATTGTACCCTGCTGGCTTTCACAAATGAAAAAAATAAAATATAATCACCGATTCTTACTTAAACTTTATTGCCATTTATTTTCAGATAAGATTCATTCTCTCAACCATCATACACAGAATTATAATCTTTTAGCCCATGTAGTATTTTGTGAATTTAAAACTATAATTCTCAGAAGGGCTCCAGAAGGTGCCATAACACAAATATGGTCAAGAAGCCTCACCCTGGTTTTCCAAAGGCAACCAGGATATTGAGAGTAATTTAAGAGAAGAACCTTGTGTGTTTACATACCAGCACAGGCATATATGTAGATACAGATATGTATACATGCATGTGCACTAGGTTAGCATGTTCAGTTCTCTCAATAACCTGGTTGCATTTTGAAAATCAAAATGAGGCTTCTCAATCTTTTTGATGTTACAGACATGCACAAACATACACATGTGTATTTTATGTATATATACGTAAGGGCACATATATACCTATGCAGATACAAATTTATACACACACACTGAATAGGCAAGCCAATGTGAATTGCGGTGGTGTGCCTCCTATACACATAGGTGCACAGACGCATTGTGTTCATAGATGTATATGTGTATATAGCATTCTACTATTACAGTGCTTGCCAAGGAGTAGCTTGCCTGGCACAATTATTCACAGAAATTTATATTGTACCTTCTTCTCTCCAAACCTGAGATGGACAGATTAGAAAAAGGAAAAGAAATGGGCCCAGAATACAAGATCTACAACTTGGCCATGGCCATCTCCATCCACATATAAATGGACACAAAATGTAAATGAAACACTTGATTCAAAACTGTCATTCTCTTATGCCAATAGGTTAAAACCTTAAAGGTGAAATAACTACACCTGGACAGGTCCTCTGCAATAATTTAAGGAAACAAAGAGTCCATCAGTGACTTTTCAATGAATACCCAAAATAAATCTTTGACTGGCTTGAAAGACAATTGGATTCTGCCTGAAGCTGCCAGGGAAGCACTGCTTTGGAGACAAGACTGTTCTTAGGCCATAAAATTCAAATAGATGCTAAATTTAGCAGCCTCACCTGTGCAATTCTTATTACCTGCTTCATGTGAACATTGGTACACACTGACAGTCAATCCATGAATATAATTTTTATCCCACTTTGAATTCCTCCTCCCATCTCCCCATCTGTAAATGTACCACTCCCCCAAAGTCAGTCTCCATTTATTCTCTCCATGCTCAGAGGTGACACAAGCTCCTGAGGGCAGAGGCTAGTTCCTTTTTATCTTCCCAGCTTGAGACCCTGGCACCTGCTGGACCTTTAGGGAGTGGCTGATGTTTCAGCATGGATCTCTTATATTCTCAATGGCAACAAAATCATCCAGTTCTTTTACAAATCAATATTTATCTAGCTCTTCTTCAACCCTCTGGGAATTCTTTTTTATTATTACAGGCAGTATAGCTAGAGTTAAAAGCAGCTTTTATCAATGAGGTGCTTTCCTCTTTGGCTTTTTTCCTTTTTTTTGAACATCTCTGAAGATATTCCAAAAAGGGGGCATTACAAGGTCAAAAAGAATGAAACTTTTTTATAATCACAGATCCATCCTGCTCTCCCCGCAAAAAAAATCTGCTGGCAACAAATGGAAGCTTGTAAGAAGTACTCAACTTCTGCATGGTACTATCCACTGGATTTGATGATTTTCCTTTGTTTTGCACATGGTACATTTATGGGTCAGACTGAAGATTTTTCTAAGTTCTTAGTATTAGCTTTCCTCTTGCATCAACTGCCTGCTACTGGGGCCTGAGTATTAATGAATCTTACAGACTTGTACCAATAGTTCTATATACATCTCAGAATCAAGATTTTTTTTTCAGTTGAGTCTAACACAAATATTCCACCATCAGCCCAAACTGCTTTTAACATAGCTTTATTAATGTTTTATTTTTATATAATCAAGCCTAGCAACCCTATCTTTGATAATTTCTTGAAAAGTGAAACAATTATCTTGTTCAGTTGAAAAAAATTAATTTTCTCCTCATTTTTGACTTTTAAATTAATGGTTCTTTGTCCAAAATAATTTAAATGAACTTTCAATTGGTTTCAGAATAATTTCATTAAGGTTTAATAATGCCCTCACATAATCAGACTGTTTCATGGAAAAATAATTTAAGTCATTATTACTGTAGGCAAATTACTACACACACACACACACACACACACACACACACACAAAACCACTTGATAAATAGTTTTATTTAAAATCATGAGAAGTTGATATCTAAAAGACTATCTGAACCCTGCATTCTTACCTCAAGAACTATAAACTTTTTAAAAAATATTTTGATAATTCTTTTTCAATAAAATTGATTTCTTTTTTTAATCCTACATATTTTAGCCTGTACTTATAAACTCATTATTCTGAGAAAAAACTCACAGACTGTCAAAGGGATCTGTGACACAAAACAGTTAAGAAGTCATTATCATCATCAGTATCACTAATATTTATTAAGGGCCTGGGACAGCCACTGTGTTAAAGCAGTCACAATTATTTCATTTGCTCCTCATAACAACCCTGGGTGGAAGATGTAGTTTTTTGACCCTTTAAATAAATCATAGATGTGAACTTGTTAGAAATAAAGGTTAAAAAAAGCTTAACTCTAAAGCTCTGCCAATCACTCAAATTCTTTTCACAAACCAGTTTTCTCTCTCTAACTAAAATAATCACATTGTATCACATTCTAAGAATTAGTAAAAATATATTGCAGACTTAAACTACATAGAGTTTAACAAAGGTTCTCCTGTTTATAGAGGAAATTGCTATGGTTAATTAAAATTTTTCATAGAGAATTATTAGGAAAGCTCCTAGAGGCCTGCTTAAAACACCTCTAAAAAAACTGGTTCTTTTTTCTGAGGCTTCATAGCTTCAATTTGTCATTTATATTCTCACAAGGTCTTTATTAAAAACAAAATAATATTAAAAATTTATATTAAGTCAAAAAGATCACTACAACATTCTAGAGGAGCAGCTCTCTTGAACTTTGCCATCTCAGGACCCTCTCCCCCAAAGCTTTTGTGTTTGTGGATTATAACTATTGATATTTACTGTATCAGAACTTAAACTAAACTAACTTGTATTGTTCAGGTTGGTTTTTTTTTAGATTGTTGTTTTTTTTTTTTTGCAAGGCAAATGGGGTTAAGTGGCTTGCCCAAGGCCACAGAGCTAGGTAATTATTAAGTGTCTGAGACCGGATTTGAACCCAGGTACTCCCAACTCCAAGGCCAGTGCTTTATCCACTACGCCACCTAGCCACTTAACCCCATTTGCCTTGCAAAAAGCTAAAAAATTAAATTAAATTAAAATAAAAAAAGAGCTAACAGAAGATTTCAGCTTTACTGTTATCAAAATAGTAATGCCTGAATCCGTGTAATAGAAAAACATATTGACAGGGGCAGCTAGGTGGTACAATGGATAGAGCACTGGTCCTGGTGTCAGGAGGACCTGAGTTCAAATCCAACCTCAGTCACTTAATTGCCTAGCTGTGTGACCTTAGGCAAATCACTCAAACACCACTGCCTTAAATAAAAAAATTTTTAAAAACACCATACTGAATAGTCTTGGAGGTAGCCTCTGAAGGTTGGGCAACATGCTATATTAATGATGTAGGGGAAGATGAAGAAAATTGTGAATGTAGAAATTGGGTGGAGATGTTTTTGACTACCATCTACTCTTGAGATGTAAATTGACTAGAAATCAGAAAATTATGATTTTAACAGAAACAATTGTAATCTTAAAGGCTGCTCCAATTGGGTGGAGATCCCTTACCTCCTACCTAATTCTGGGTCCAGTATAGGGGAAGGGAGTTCACCTTTTGCCCTCTGCAAGACATAAAAACCTGGGCTTCTCTGACCTATGGCCCAATCAACGCTGCTTGGCTGTTCTTCTCTCTCTCTCTCTCTCTCTCTCTCTCTCTCTCTCTCTCTCTCTCTCTCTCTCCCTCCCTCCCTCCCTCCCTCCCTTTCTATGTCTTGTGACCTTTTTAATAAATTTTTGTTTTATTCCCATCCTTGCTTTCCCAAGTCTGAATAATGATTCCTCAAAGGCAGAAACAAAATCAAATAGCCAGTGGCTACATTAAGACCTATAAAGAAGCTCATCTTCTACTTTGTCTTCCACTAAAATGTAGTTAGATGTAAAATGGAGTCAGTGGCCAAATAGGTTCTGCCCCTGGCACAACCAGAGCTTTCTCCAGCTCTAACAAGCATCGAGCTGCCTAGATACCATTGGTACTGCCAAACTGTTGCTGCATGACTGGGCCAGGAGGAACCTGAGCTCAGACCCAGAAGACAAGACCCTGGAGGTCGCCATCTGAGCCTCATGTAAAAAGAAATCTTATTCAACAAGAACCTCTCATCACACCTAAGTCAGCTTTGCCACAATTTTCACCTGCTGCTCCCAATCTGCCAGAGGGATCCAAAGAGAACAAGGTTAAACCCCTCTTCCATTTGGCTGCTCTTCAAGTCCTTTAGACAACTATCCTAGGTCTCACCCCACCTCTTTTCCCCTCACAAAAGGGCTGAATTTCCTCTCCCATCTTCAAGAAGCCCTTCACTAAGCCAGCTAACACCCTCTGAACAAGTCTCCAGTCCATTTGCATCACACAAGACTGCAGACAAAGTGTAACAAGGGCAGGGGTCAGTGACACAGTCCTCACCAAGCCTTTCTTAATGAGAGGCCAGCTCAATTCTGGCCTCCAAATCACATTATTGATTCATCCTGAGTTAGTGATCTACAAAGCACCCCACCTTTTTTCTGACCAGCTGCTATTTTGCCATAAACCTCCATCCTTCCAACTTGTGAAGTGGTTTTTCTTTAATCCCAGGGGCTGGCCCTTACATCCTATTTCGCCCAACTTTCTAGTCTACTAAGATCTTTTGGGAAGCTAACTCTAATCCAGAAGCTTGCCTGTTCCACCTAGTTTTACTTCATCTGCAAACTGGAAATGCAAGCTGGGAAATGACCAGTTTTACCATAGTTTAGTCCCACTAGCAATTTAGGGCAGGGCCTCTTCCTTCCCTCCTCCAAAAGAGAAGAGGAGAATGGCTTTCCTTAAGAAGAGAAGTTGTCTATGCCCATAGGGTAACAAAAATGTGCATACCCTTTGATCCTGCAATACCACTACTAGGTCTATACCCTGAAGAGTTCATGAAAAGGGCAAAAAAAACATCACTTGTACAAAAATATTCATAGCAGCCCTGTTTGTGGTGGCAAAGAATTGGAAATCCAGTAACTGTCCTTCAATTGGGGAATGGCTTAGCAAACTGTGGTATATGTATGTCATGGAACACTATTGTTCTATTAGAAACCAGGAGGGACAGGATTTCAGGGAAACCTGGAGGGATTTGCATGAACTGATGCTGAGTGAGATGAGCAGAACCAGAAAAACACTGTACACCCTAACAGCAACATGGGGGTGATGATCAACCTTGAAGGTCTTGCTCATTCCATCAGTGCAACAATCGGGAACAATTTTGGGCTGTCTGCAAAGGAGAATGCCATCTGTATCCAGATAAGGAGATGTGGAGATTGAACAAAGTGCAAGGACTATTCTCTTTAATTTAGAAAAAAAAAAACCCAGCTTATTGATTGATCTTGTTATCTTTTAGACTTCTCTTTAAGGATATGATTTCTCTCTCATCACACCCAATTTGGAACAAGGTACAACATGGAAACAAAGTAAAGACTGACAGAGTGCTTTCTGGGGGGGGGGGGACAAGATTGGGGGAAAAATGTAAAACTCAAATAATATCTTTAATAAAAATAAATTAAAAAAAAAAAAAGAAGAGGGTCACCCAAGAGAAGCATCATGCCATAAGAGGCTGCTCTTGAGGCCAGGCCTTCAACCAACTCCCAAGCCACCCAACTGTGGTCCTGCTCTCACCTCAGTCACCACACCTCACAAAAGAGGGCAACAGTAGGACCATGGTCAAATGCTGTGCTCCATATAGACAAGCTTTGTTGACCAAGTTCCCTCCCTTAGATGTCAAGGTTAGTCTAGCTTTCCATCATTCTGAATCTATGGTGGGTCTTGGGAGTCAATGTTTTATTTTCCTTTCTTTCCCCCTAGCTCTTAGCACAGTCCCTAACAATATAAAGTGTTTCATTTGTTTTCTCATTAAGAAGCACTGACTGCATCTCTTTTTCATCTCCTCTCCACCGGGAAAAAAACAAAGGCTAAAACAAAAAATAAGAAGCAAAAACATGACCCTCTTAATCAAGAAGTCTATGGTGTCTTTGGGAAGACGACACTTTTTTTTGCTGGCATTTCTGGGGTATAGGATAAGATCCTTTTAAAAGGTACAGTTATCCAACAAGCACAAACTTTGCAACTAGAACACTTTTTAAAAGAAAGAGATAAGGCACAAACCCTAGATAGCAGAATCATTATACTTGTGTAAAAAGAAAAGAAATAGGAAATAAACAGTGATTCCCCATTAACCTAAACCAAACATTTAAAATAAGATTTAAGAATACAATTCAATAAGCAGCTAGGCAGTGCAGTGGATAGAGCACCAGCCGTGGAGTAAGGAGGACTGGAGTTCAAATCTAGTCTCAGACACTTAATAAACACCTAGCTGTATGACCTTGGGTGAGTCACTTAACTCCATTGCCTTGTTTAAAAAAAACAAACAAAAAAGAATACAACTTAAATAATTCATTGCCAATCTTTGATCTCTAGAACATCTTCTATTTAAGCCCCTATTAACTGTACTATGCTTCTGCTTAAGATTTAACATAGAAATTACTGTTTTCTCTAATCAAACAAAAAACCTGAATGGCAAGGATCAATTAGCATTCCAATTTCCATTAAATTCCTGGCATAAAAAGTGTCAACAGTTTAAGTTAAGGAAGTTTTTCTGTTTGCAGAAAAAAAACTCTGGTTATATAAGGATAAAATGAAAGAGAAAGAAGAGAAAGAAGAGAAAGAGCAGTACTGGCCAATCTGAAACATTTCATATGTCCATATTTAAATAGAAATATTTAAATGTGAGGCATTCCAAAAGTGGTTTTCAGCTTACCAAAGACTGGCATTGTGAGCAGAGGGCTGGTCCTGGAATCCAGAAGATTCAAAAACCTACTACCTGTGTGATTTATAGCCTTAAAGAAGCCCCCTTTCCTCTCAGTTCTCCAGGCAACCCTCTAAGACCCTTTTGGTTATTATCGCTGAGTCATTTTTCAGCTATGTCTGACACTTTGTGATCCCACTGCGGATTTGCTTGGCAAAGATACTAGAGTGGTTTGCCTTCTTCAGCTCATTTTAAAGATGAGGAAACTGAGGCAATCAAGGTGAACTGACATGCCCAAGGTCAACCAGGTTATATCCTAGGCCAGATTTGAACTCCTGAAGATGAGTCTTCCTGACTCCAAGCCCGGCACCCTGTCCACTGGGCCACCATGCTGGCCTCTAAGACCTTAAGTTACAAAGTGTGATCTATACTGACAGATGAACTTACAACACTGCATGTACTGCATAATTAGGGGAACTGAAGATTCAAACTCTGTCCTCCCCTTTTCGTTTAACAATTAAAATATATTTGAAAGTTAAATATAATTTTTGGTTATTCTACTCAATTTTTACCAAGAGATCCTTATTAAGTGAGATACATCATCATTTTACTAGGGAAAAAAAGGGATGGAAGGAAACCAACTTCTATAAACAGGGCAAGGAAAGAAAAAGAACAAAATAAAATTAATCCTAAAAAATATTAACATAAGAAAAAATAACTCAAAATTGAAAGTGCATACTATCAGATGGTTCATTATTATGTATGCCCTTCATAGGGGGCATACATAGATTTACCCTAAAGCTAAAGCCCATGAATTCACTTGCAAAAAGCTGTGTTTCTGGATTAAACTCCTGTCCTATTTAAAACTGAAAAGATCAGAGAATTCCCCAGTCTACCTGCACATTTCCTATCAAGCTGTACAAAAATTTAAATTGATGACAACCCCCTAGCCATTTAAAGGTTTCCTAAATCTGCCATTCCCAAACTAGAGGAACTCAAACACAAACTTCCTTCCCCTACAACTATCACTTTCTCCTTTTCAGAAGTCTCTGTCACAGGATTCTCCCCTTCCCTCCAAAGGTTGTCAGACATACCTCAAATAAGCGCAGGTCAGCAGGGACTCGATCTCCCACAGACAAACAAACAGTATCCCCAGGAACCAGATCTCGTGCTAGGGTATGTTCCAGCCTCCCTTCTCGCACACTATAATTTAAAGTACCATTAGTCAGAACCCAGGACACTGCTCATTTTAAAAGAAATCTTCTCAGCCAAGTCGAGGCAGAAGTCATTATGACCATTACTACTATGATTTGTCACCTATTAGAAATGAGAGTAAAGATACGTTCCTTGTTATTGATCATTAAGATCAGCATGAGAGGAAATAATTTTAAGAAATGAAGCACCTAAAATATGTAATTAAAAGCTACAAAACAGAAAAAATTTAAGTCATCTGTGGCAGGAACTATAGTTAGGCATAACAATCTTTTAAGGTTCTAGATTAAGTTAAAATATCTAAGTTCAATATTAAACATGTGGTTTCAAAAAATCCACATTTCTGTATAGTATATATTTATTTTCCTCATGTTGAATCAATCTTTTCTATATTATTAGATAAACCTAGATCCATAATGAATTTATTCTAAAGTGTAACTCTTGAATTCCATTTTAAAAGGGAAGAAATATTCACATCAGAAATAAAAGTCTTACCAATGACATTCTGGTGGAACAAGTTTACTCAATTCCTCAAGTGATTTTTCAGAACGATATTCCTATTAAAATGAGAGATGCAAATTAAAGGATGAAAGAAAGATTCATCTTAACATAAATTCTAATTGGTTTCATTATCTGAAAAAATCTCCCATTTAACTATCAGGATGTTGTGAGGGCTAAAGGATACACTCCTAATACAGAATCATCATGCACAAGATAAATGTAGAGTAGTAGCATTTCATTTCTTGTAAGAAATGCAAGAAGTAATCACCAACAGTTAACTAGGGCTTTCATCGCTATCCCTGAACTAGAAATCTCTCTCAATTCCACATTCTCCTTTCACAGAGGGCATACATAGATTTACCCCAAGAAGCCTGTGAAAAAGACTAAATTAAGCCAATTATTGTTAGCTTTAACAACTTTATTCTCATTCAATTTGACCAAAACTATAATCAAAATTTAAATTATTAAAGAAATTTAGATTTGTTAAGAATCATTACAACGAAAAATAAATTCAAATAGAATTCAGTTTAGGGTTCAATGGAGAGGGATGGCAGAAACACCTGGCTAGGAAGGCACAATGCCTTTGCTATGAGATCCTAATGAAAACTCAGGAGGTACACACCTTCCTCTTTTTAAATCTTTCCTAACTTGAATTATGTCCACACTTCCACAATAACATATCTATCTATTCATAGCTTCTATATGGTAAAGTAAGTAAAGAACAAATGTTGTGTCATTCTCCAAACAAACCCAGCATATCAAGAGTGTGAGGAAAACAAGAAGCACCATCATTTCTCAATACTTCTTCCTCACCATCTGGGGGGCCTCAACCATCATTGAAGAAGAAACAATCACAAGGACTGGGGACAAGCAGAGGGTCAGATCCACTGTCCCATGGTTAAGGCTCTCTTGCAATCTAGTCTATACACCTTACCCTCAACCCTGCCATTTTATCTAAAAGGACATCTTTCACAATTGTACAAATACATGGTCACCTCCCCTTGTCTCCTGCAGCTAGTTGCCCCATCTGGAACACAAACTCACAAAACTCACTTCACCTTATCAGTCTCTACAAGTCTCCCACCCCATCCTATTCATCTTGCTGCCAACCCTCTCTCCAGGGCCCATGGGCCATCTCTTCCTCTGGGAACAATAATTAAGCCAGTAGTACAAATACTGTCAACATTCCCCTAAATGTTAACTGATACATTCACTCCTACAGAAGAAAAAATGCATTTTTTCTATATTTGTGACCCTTCCTTCCTGAGTGCCTGCTCCATGTAGAGAACATCAAAGGTAGCTGGCCTAGACCAGGGACATCAAACTCAAACACGAAATCAAATATAAGAATCCTTGCAGACCCCACACTGACTTAGAAAACCACATATTCATATTATCAATGTTTTATTGTATTTTACTTTACTGTTAACTATTTCCCAATTAGTATTATTCGGGTTTGAACCAGAGTATTATGGGCCACACGCTGCCCAAGAGAATGAATTTGGAAAAGCAGCGAAGGGCTTGAAAAGACAAAGACAAAAGTCACTGATAAAGACTTTATACATACAGCTGCCCCAGAAATCTTAGTGCCATTTGAGGCTGGTTAGGGACCCCCAGTACCATCTCAGTCAGTCTTTGCAATAGCCCTGGGTAAGTGCTTTTACAGTGTCTATTTTGTAGATGAGAAAATGGAGGTAAAGTTAGCAAGTGTCTGAAATAAAATGCTAACCTAGACCTTTCTGACACCAAATCTACCATCTCTAAGGAAGCAAATCAAAATCAGGCTAATGGTCCATCCAGGTGAGCACTGGAGGGATCAGAGCTCATAGTGAGGAGGAGATTAAATATTGGGTTGGGGGGGGATGTCTTAGGGAGTGTCAGCAGGTAGGCCGAGGTCCCCATCCCAAGGGCAGAGAGAGATAAGAGCAAAAGGAGAAGGGGCTGAGCAATGGCTGACAACAACAGCATGATCTGACTGGGTAAAGCATCTCAATGGAGTGAGGAGAGAAGGGTGCTCATGGTAACTTTTGTCTATCTAGCATGTGCCTGCCTCAGATCTGAGTGAGCCATCGGTCAGACCCCCTCTGAAGGGCTCACGTTAACAAGAAATAAGCTTGAAACGCCCAAGGTTCGAAGCTCTCATGACAGGACATGGGTCCTCCTTTTCTCATGAGGCGCAGTGGCTTCACCTTTCATTTCTAGTACTATGTTGCTTTAACCTGTTCTATCAGAGCACACCGACTCTGTGCATGTGAAGCTCTTAGGAAAGTGGTTAACATAGTTCTCAGGCAGGTCAGGTTCCAATGATCCGATTTTGATTGGCTTTTCATGTCATATTGCAATAAAGTACAGAACAATTTACAAAGGATAAAACCAATATTGGAGGCCATGAGACTAATGAAAAGTTCTACAGAAGATAAATTATTAACACACCAAAATTTCAATCAACCAAAATAAAATTTAATATCCACAGAATAGCAAGAAATTGAGGCATAGATGAATGAGCTTGCAACCTTTTTTAAAGTTGTAATCCAATGACTTAATATTTGTACGTATTATGACATTCAGGTAAGAAAACAAACACCCCTCTCAATCACAGGTTCTGAGCCATTGTTCATGAAGATTTAGATATTGTCAGATATGACGATATAAAGCATTATTCTTCCAAGCTAACACCTAGATAAAACTTAGTTTACATTTGTATACCTACACTCATCAATAAGAAATAGAAAACTGGCATTTTTATACCAACTCAAAAAACAGGGAGGTAGCTCTTCATAATCCCACTCTGAGCTTTTGTTCTGTATCCTTCCTACTTCAATAAGAACAGCTCTTTGATCAGATCAGAACATCCCACTGCTAGAGAAGGGAGAAAAAAGTCCCCCCTTGGGTGATCAGAAGCAGCTTAGGTTTTAAAAAAGGAATTCAGTAAACAAGTGTACCATTCTGCTAAATGGATTAGTCATGATCCTTTTAGTCACAGAAATCCATAGAATTTTCTCCAAATGGTCTCTTCATAAATACCCACTGATTTCTACCCTCCCCACAGGCCTTTTCCAGTTGATTTACTCTGTAGAATATTTAAAATAACAGAAATTATTCAAGTTCTAAGACATGATCAGATAAAGAAAGAGAATTTTAAAATATCCAGCTATATGTCTGGTCTTTTACTACTTGCTGAGTGTGTGGCTAGTCTGATCAATACAATACAATCCAAGACAATTCCAAAAGACTCAGGATGAAAAAATGCTATCTGCCTCCAGAGAGAGAACTGATGAACACTGAGTACAAATTGAAGTATAATATTTTTTTTTTGCTTTTTTCTTTTGGAAGATGGAGGTTGTGATATGGTTAATATAGAAATAAGTTTTACATGATTTTCACATACATAATTGATATTATATTGTTTGTCTTTTCAGTGAATGGGAAAGCAATGGGACATAGAGAATATGGAACTAAAATTTTAAATGAAAAAAAAAAAAGTTTAAAATTCATTAAATTCTCCTGTAACAAAAAAAAATGTTGTGTGTTCCATTACATCTGCTATACTACTTACCTCCTGAACTTTTATCCCTCATTTTACTAGCCTTCAAGGGAAGTCAAAGAATTAACCCTCTTTGCCCACAATGTTATATTTATCAAAAGTTGATTAAACATCCTTTTTTATGCTAGTAAAAAACAGGCTGCTTACCTGAACAAAGGCAACAGTAACAACGATAAGTATTGCCTAAAAAAAAAAATCCAACAATATAAAGCAGTTAGTCTTTTCAAAAGGAAGGTTATTCTCAAAAAAAGAATCAATATTTAATATCTCTTCAATTCAGTGCTCCATCCTATACACAGACAGCATTGCTACATGCAATTTCATTGGTGTAGCGAACTTCCAGGTGAGGGCTAGGCCAGTCTCAGAGCTGGGTCTTGCTTCTTCAGTGAAGGTATCCAAACTATGGTTTCTCTCTCAAGTTCAGCTAAGATAGTAAAGCACTCAGACCAATATAGTTTATATAAATATACGTAGTCAATTATATTTCCTTTGCACATTTGACAAAAGAAATATGGAAGTCAAAAGAACTTTCAAACATTTTACAGTTAGCTTTGTGAAATCAACAATCTTCATCTAATACATGTTTTTACACATAAGCTTATTTCTTTTATAGATATATCTATTATTCTTTTGCATCATCAGTAGAATAAGGACACTTTTGATATAGTCTTGCTAATAGGAAAAAAGGAATTAAAACTTTGCATCTAACCTGTAGGAAAAGAAGCAAGAGAATAGCTAAGAAACCATTAATCACTTAAAAGTTAGGTGACTAGTCCTTACTAAAAAAATCAACTAGGGCAAATAAATTGGATAGAAATAAAATAACCATATAATACAAATTACAGGTTTGAAAAAATTTCATTTTTAACTTAGCAATGATCAGGCCTTTATCTCAAAGACAAACAAAAATGAAATCTATAACAGGGTGGTAAAAATGATTAATTTTTAAAATGAAACAATTACCTGGTTTAAAAGTATACACTTTCAATCTATGACTAATATATTTAAAAATCTGACACATATAAAATAACATTTTACAATAAGATATTTTAAACTTTTGAATAGATTGCTATTACAATGAATAAGAGAATTTGCACAGATTTCCTTAAACTGTGGGACAATATTAAATAAGAAACATGTCAATTTGTTAGAATTCAAGCATAATCAAAATTAAAAACTCAACATCCCACCCCCCAAAGCCTTCTAATACTTACCACAGTGATACTGACGGCATCATCAAACTGGTGCATTAAGACACTGATGACTGCAGATGCCAGAAGCAGCATTATAAGGGGGTTTTTAAACTGAAAGAAAAAGTCAAACAATGAAGCTGAGCTCCAGTCAATCAAAACAAAATCCTCCAGATTAATGGTTTCTTCAGAAAACATTCCAAGGGGCAGCAGAGCAAGGACCCAGGCAGATCTCCCACCATGGGTTTTCTGCCTGCCACTCCAAAAGCACTCTCTGCTGGCATTCCTACACCAGTTTATCAGCCCTCTCTCAGGATCCCAGGCTAGGGGCTTCTAGGAACCTGGCTAGTGAAAAAGGCTAAGAAAGGACAGGGAAAGAGTTGAGCTGTTC
The DNA here is from genome assembly GCF_037893015.1 of Macrotis lagotis. Lineage (NCBI taxonomy): Eukaryota > Metazoa > Chordata > Mammalia > Peramelemorphia > Peramelidae > Macrotis > Macrotis lagotis. Next base: position 38,840,534 of record NC_133664.1, on the reverse strand, counting down.
TGAGTTTTCCCTGAGGATGAGGCAGAAGAAAAATAGTCTGAGTAACAGATGACTTAGATGGACCCCTGGAAGAACTTCCAGAGAACTGGGCCTGGAAAAGCAAACTCCCAATACCCGTCCACCTATTCAGCCCTTCCTGAGGATCTTGGGATAGCATCCACATTACACAGAAGCCCCCTCCAGAGCAGGGTATGGGGCAGGAGAGTAGCTAATAGGAGGACAGCAGGGACTCTTATGGCTTCTTGGGGAATAAGGCCACAGCAGGATTATAGAGAGGACACATAATCTGTTGCTACTTAAGATTTCTAAGGTGAGAAGAATTTTTAAACTGAGGATTTCTAAGGTTACCATCCTTTGCTGTCACATCTGGCTTTCAAGGATTTTTATCATTATCCTTCACATACTCTATATTCCAGCCAAACTTTATCACTGTTTCTTAGAATACACCCTGTTCTGCTGACTTTCCAACCAGATCAGAAGCAAGAGGGCCATGTTTTGTACATATCCACAGGCCAAGCAATAATCCTGTCCAGTCATGGGGGGTTTGTTCTTATTAGACTGTGGGCCCCTGTGGAAAACTGGGCCTGCCTCTCATATAAATCTTCTATCTTCCCCAGGGCCCAGCAGCAAAAGACCATTCCAAGAGGACAGCTGCCCCTGTGCCAAGTCTTCTCCCAGCTACTCAGGAAACCAGAAGTGCTTGGTCATTATCAAGTTTAGTTTTCTCATTTAGGAAACATTTTTCATTAAATGGTATTGGAGACATAGGTAAATTCACTATTGAATCAAGTTATTTGTCTTTTATTACTCAAATGAAATAAGAATATACTATGAAAATTTAGGAAGAAAACTTCTCAACTTTATTAATATGCTAAAAAAATTTAGTGTTTCCTTCAAAACTAACTTCATTAGTCAAAAATTGATAGAGAATCTTATTATTGCCCCCTTCCAGTCATATTATTAGGCAGACAAATTAAAAAGAAAGGTCTTTCAGAAACAGGGATAAATGATGTGCTAAAGACTATCCATTTCCCTAGTATATCAGCTCTGAAGTCCTTACAAGGAATACTCAATCCCAATCAATACCCCAACGCCTCATTTACATCTCCCCAACTACCATTAGTGGCATCATCTCTATGTAAAGATGCCCATCTGAAATGACTGTGCTTGGTATGAGAACTTTAAGATTCAAGTCAACAATCCTCATGCAAAAATAAACACTCACACCTTGTACCATAAAGAAGAAAAAAATCAAAATTAAGATGTACTGAGTGCTTCTGACAATGCCTAGGGGAGGTAGAGGGAGGGCATATTCATGTGGGTTTTGTTTTAAAGCAGAGGAGGAAGAGTCTTACTTGAGAAATATACTTTTTCCACAGTGGCTCATCTTCACTGATATCAAACTCATTCCAGCCATGGAAGGCTCGCCGGTGACACACCTCACATTTGTTTAGACCATTCTGAAGGTCAGCCTATTAGATGGTACAGAGGAAATGGTTATTATCAAGTCAGCCTACTTCAGCTCTTTTACTCATCAATGAAGAAGAGAAATGATACAAGTTACTAGTTTGTAAATTCAAATCTCATTTCCCTGAAACTGAAAGGAAAAATGGACCAAACCAAGGCCCAGTTCATACATTTTGCTTTGTAGGTCCAATCAAAAGAATGAACAACCCCACTCCTGGAGAGAAGAAAGCTATCATCACCAGCAATTAGTTAAGAGAAAACAGAAAATGAGCTGGCTCTTGGGGACTTGAAGAGATTTAATCATATTTCTCACATCAATTCTCATAACTTGATAACAATAAACAATAAATCTAAAGGAGAAGTCAAAATCTAATTGTAAGTAGTTTTCTCTGGTTAAAAGCTTTATGCCAGAACTCCTCCTAGATCACAAATTCTTTTATTTATTTATTTGTTTGTTTGTTTGTTTAAGGCAACAGGGTTCCATGACTTGCCCAAGGTCACACAGCTGGGCAATTTTTAAGTGTCTGAGGTAGAATTTGAACTCAGGTTCCCCTGACCCCAGGGTCAGTACTCTATCTATTGTGCCACCTAGCTACCTGTAGATCACAAATTCTAAACTACATTACTTGCCAGCAGTTCAGGTAATTTTAAAATTTGGTGAATAAACATCAATCAATAAACATTCATTAAGTGATGACTTATGAAAAATAAATTGAATTTTGAAAACTATCTTCTATCATCATATTCAGGATGCATTAAAACCCCCTGGTATCAAAGGAATAACATCTTCTATTTAAGATTTTAAAATTTGGTGAATAAACATCAATCAATAAACATTCATTAAGTGATGACTTATGAAAATCCCCTGGTATCAAAGGAATAACATCTTCTATTTCAGATTTAGAGAAGAGAAGTTATATAAAAAATTGTTAGTTCAGTAATGATATAAAATTTTTTTTATTATTTTGGGAAAAATTAATTAAATTTTAAGAGTACATCTGAAATCAACTCTTACCCCTGCTCTTACAAATATTATTAGTAAATCAAATCAGGATTTAAAAAAAAAAGCAGTACGTCAATAATACAAATTGGCCTTGTCAAATCCATTTTTAGTAAAAATAATTTAGTTTCCATAATTTTGATTGAATGTATCACAACCTAACTTGTCTATTTTTTTTAATAGCCAGAATCCCACACCATCACTTACTTGAAGAATGCTTACAACTTCATTGACTGGCAATTCACTTGCTTTTTTTGATGTCAATACAGGAATCATTGTCTCATTTTCACCATTTGGTAATTTTTTAAAACGTGCAACCTGAGAAATAAAAAGTAAGGTCTAAACATGCAAAGAGAACATATATTTCACAACCAATAATAGGTGATGTTGCCTAGAATTTCAGCAAATTAAATTCCTACCACTTATTTTCAACTGTTAGTAAAGAATGATTAATATGCTGATTCATCACAGGAAGAAGTAGTTTCATTATCTTAGAAATTCTTCCTGGGCTCATTGCACCAATTTTCAAGATTACACATTTCAAAAATCAAAGCAAAGGAAAGCAAACTACACAAAATAATACACTTCGTAAGTTGAAAAATAAAATCTCCCTTATAGAGCACTAAAAAAACCCAAGATGGATGTCCTCCCTATCCAATCCTGAGATCAGCTCACAATATCCCTAAGGCACAAACTAAGAGTTACCAGGTGACCTGAATGAAGTTGGTTTCTCATCAGAACAACCACTTTTGAAAGTCACTTCAGTGCCTGGCCAGCCTCCAGCAAGGTGGAGGAGTACAGGGAAGCAGCCTCTGAGCCAAGGCCAGCAGCAGCTGGCCTACCATTTCCTGGGGGTCCCCACAAACCTTCTGTGGCCTCAACCTCTTCTCTCCCTTTCTAACCTTCCAGTTTCTCAATCTCCTCAAAATTTCTAACCTGGTCTCCAGTGAACATCAGTCCCAGACAAGGTCACACCCTGTTTGTCACCATTAACCAGTTCTTCCTGTTTCAATTTTCAAGATCAAAACCTGATATGATTACATTTGGCCCAAACCTCCCAACCCTGTTCCCTTTCTCAAACTCTAATTCTGCTGTCCTCCCTCTTGGTGTCTTGGCCCTGAGTAACTGGATCTTCTCCCTCCAAAGCCCCAGCTGGATCACTGCCACCACCTCCCCACCCAGCCCCACTAGAACCTGGCTCATGTGGCTTCCAGCTTCCTAACTGGGCACTGAGCTCTGCAGAGCCATGTTTCTGCTCTCCTCCTTTGGGTCTTCCAAATTCCTGGAACTACTCCCCTTTTCAGAGTTGTGCTCTGGGGGACCTTTCCCCTCCTTTCTCAGAACCCTCTGACATCAACTCTCTCCAAATTCTAGAATCCATATCAGGCGATGCCCAGATTGCCTCTCCTTTTCTGAGTCAAACTCAAAAAAAAGGAATGAATGGTTCAGTTTGATTTACCCTTCAAGGTTCCCATGATTTCTAAATCAGAAACGAGTCCCTTCCTGTTACCAGCAATCAGTTTGAGTATAGAATTTCTCTCTTGATTCCTCTGCATTTTGAACAATGAAATTTTTTTAAGAAAAGAAATCTGAGGATAACTAGTCTATCACTATTCTTCAAATTTTCAAGATTAGCATAAAATGAATTCAGCTAGCTAGAACAGACTAGTAAAATTTCTTGCCTAGGCTGAAAATAATTCTATTGGGACAAAAAAAAAATAAGACAGAAAAACTAATATATTAGAAATATTACACTTCCTATGTTAAAGAAGAGAGTGAAGACTTTTTCTTAGTCTGGTTCTTCCCCAAAATGGTGACACCATTTAGAGGATCCATCTCAGAACTGCTATTAATGTTCCATAAGCCTTAAAGCTCTGCCTAAGTGTGAGCTAAAATAATGATTAATACACAGACATATTAAAGTACTAAGTATTTATACCAGTTCTAAGAGGTAGTTTAGTTGAACCTGAAATCACATACTATGTGCACATGAATATGGCATAGATGCAAAATAACTCTTAAGTATCTACCTATATAGGTAATAGCATTCACACATAGACAATTTCTATATTACACAAACTCTCTCTATGATTATTTTAAAACAGGGAAATCCCTTTTTAGTTATCTTAGGGAAGACCAATAGCATCCACTTTAAAGGTAAATCATTAAATGCAAGTGGTTTCTGATGTAAATACACATGTAGTTTGAAGCATATCTAGTTTTTTCTTTGCTACTTGCTATCTCCACACGCCACACTCATCCTCCTCATTAAAAAAAAAGATAAAAGAAAATGGTTTTTGGCAAACCTACAATGGCATTTTTTCCAAGTTATTTTTAAAAGATATCTTTTTACTTTCCCATCCTGAAACTAAAGAAATGCATCATGGTAATCACCAATATTACTTATTTAAAAGTCTAAAAATTCTCAAAATTCTCTGGTTGTAAAGTAACTGCATATGGGTCTGATTCTGATTCTGACTGCCCAAAGGGAGGCTAACCTTTAAAGTTTACTCAAATGAGGAAGGGAGATACTATTATCTCATGGTTATAAGATGCATCCAAAGTGGCCAAATGATTAACATTCCCATGACATTCACCCATCATGTGAACGGACCTTGCCTCCTCCACTTCTCCCAGTCAGGAGAGGCCTCCATTTTTGCTTTATATCCCTGAAATCTATACCTCCAGGAATTTCCCACTTATGCTCCAGAGAAGATGCTGGAATGAGAACTGCCCACTTTTCACTTGGCACAATGCTCTGTTTGTGCATGTTGCTAGAATTTAAGGATGAAAGGATATAATTTAACCCAGGGAAATAAATCAACTACAAAATGACAAATTTCCTGAAGAGATTATTGATATTCTAATATTTTTGGCAATGAAATCTAGACAACCAAATGTAAAGTTAATACATCAAGACTTGGTATTTTTCCAAAAGATTCTCTCCAAGTAAGTTCATATAAGGAAGCAAAGATGTTGCTGGAAGACAAGTGAAAATAAGAACATATCTAAGACTAAGGGAAGAGCTAGAATAGAAAAACTGAAGAAAATATTTCAAATATTCCAAAAGCAATAGAGAATTAAAAGCAATAGAGAATTCCAAAAGCAAGTAGAGAAACATCCAAGTTAGAGACATTGGAAAGTGTGAATTGTGCTTTTGCAGAGATGGCAAAGCACTTGACCGCCATCATCCCCCTGGAACCCATGAGGTAGGTATTACTACCCAAAAAGTCAGAAGTGAAATGACTTGCCTACTACAGACCCTCTTCCCAACCCAAGCCCTACATCAATCTATTAGTCCAGTGACCAAAAAAACAAGAATCCAAAAAGTAAAGCAAAACAGTCAAAATACAACCAACTCCCCCACCCCACCCCCACCCCCACCTCCCAGAGATTTATCCAAAGAAAACTGAGATGGGAAACTGTTTTAAAACCACAAAAATCAAAATTTTGCTTTTAAACAAAATGGATTATTTGTTACCTTTTCTAAATCAAGACCAGTTTTCAGAAAGATTTTCTTTTTTTTTTTAGGGTTTTTTTTTTTTGCAAGGCAAATGGGGTTAAGTGGCTTGCCCAAGGCCACACAGCTAGGTAATTATTAAGTGTCTGAGACCGGATTTGAACCCAGGTACTCCTGACTTCAGGGCCGGTGCTTTATCCACTGTGCCATCTACCCGCCCCCAGAAAGATTTTCATGTCCTACTTTTCTTGTAGGAAAAAAAAAAGACCCTAAGTCAGTTAGGCAGCAAGCATTTCATAAGAAGTAGGCACTGTAAGGTTCTACTAGTAATTTCTGCTCCCAATGAATTTACAGTCTATCTGGGTAAAAAACAAAATGGTAGCATGTTGGATGTGACAAACCTAAAATGAGAGGAAACCATAATGTCATCTGATCAACTGGCTCTCCTAAAAAATATGATGCAAACATAATTCTTTTTTTTTTTTTTTTAGTTTTTTGCAAGGCAGTGGGGTTTAGTGGCTTGCCCAAGGCCACACAGCTAGGTAATTATTAAGTGTCTGAGGTCACATTTGAACTCAGGTACTCCTGACTCCAGGGCTGGTGTTCTATCCACTGCACCACCTAGCAGCCCCAAACATAATTCTTTATACATTTTATTAACTGAAAGATAGTGCTTTCTATTCCAAATAATTAGAGGTCAAGTTCTAAGGGTACCAAAAATCATAGAAAATGGTCAAAGGAAGCATAGTCAGAACTCCCATATTTTATCAAGAGGCTAGAAATTGAGTACTTCAGGAGCTAGTTTATTATCTATTTCTAAGGGACTCTAATTAATGGTAAGGAACTTTAGCTACATATCATTATAATTAATACTGAAAATCTGTTAAATCTAGATTAGTAAAATAATCTGAAAAGAAGTTCTAAGCAGGCCAGTTTTACTATATGTGATCATTCAAAAATCTGAAAAAATGTTTTTCCTCAAGTATATAAAAAAAATTCTTAGTTTCCATGAAAAACTCAACCATATGACAGAAGCTTTTTTCAGCTGAAAATAAATGTTAACATAAGTACCTCACTAATAAGCACTATTATGGAAATTGTCTTAAGTTTTAACCTGTCCTGAATTTAAACACAAATGTAAAGATTTTAAGGTATGAGGATTATTGATTATTTCCCCAGCCTGTTTAGAGCTAGCTCTACTGTTCCCTTCTTTTTATTCTCTGAAATAAAGGCATCATCATAAAAAACACCCAATGACAGACCAAACTGAAATGAAAAGGTTATGAGTATGAGTCTATCTATGATCCAACAAGTCAAGAATAAGTAACACAATTTTTTACTGTACTAGGAAAAACAGGTGATTTATTAAGAAAAAAATCTAGTGAGAATTACTAAATATTCTAATCCTATTTCATTCACTGGCAACTGTTCTTGCTAGAACTGTAATCTGCATCTAACTCAAGTCATTTGAGAATTATTCAGCACAACAAACATAATTTGGGACTATTCCATCTCTTTAATATACTTCATGCAGTAGAGTGCAGTATAAGAGGCATGAGGAGAAACAGTCATCCAGACCACCCAGGCACAGCTCCATGGGTTAAGTTGCAGACCACGCCCTCTCCAACCCTATGCCCAAACCCCAGAATGAGCAAAGCTATTTACCCAGAAGAGTCTGAAGTCAGCTTCCACAAATGAGAGACTCCAATGTTTTTCAGTTGTTGCTAAGAACCAATATTCCACTGAAACTGATGCAAAAAAGCCTGTGTTGGTTAAATGGGTAGAATTGTTTCCCATCCAAATTTGGGAATGGAATAATTGAAAAATAATAAGAATAACCCTAAGAAGAGCTATTATTTATATAGTATCTACCATTCACCAGGTATGCTAAGTACTTTACAATTACCTCATTTTATTATCCAACATCCTGGGAGGTAGGAGATAAGATGAGCTCCCACTTAACAGTTAAGAAAAGTGAGGCAGACAGCAGGTCTAAGTGACTTGCCCAGGGACACATAGCCAATAAATGTCTGAGCTGGGCAAGAATCACTTTAAAGCAATCATTTTCAGTCACAGATCCACTATCTTTTCTAGGTCTTGTAAGTCACGAAAAAGTGAGATGGAGAGCAATTATATAAATGCACTGGCATTATAAAATTGTCATTTTTGCTAGAATTCCACCTCACATTTCCCATTTAATGTATCACATTTGCCTTATCTCCTTTTAGAGCATGAAAAAAAATGCCTATATTTTCTTCAAAAATTAGTGGGGAAAGGGGTGTGGGGTGTGGGGAGAGGGCAGCTAGGTGGCACAATAAATATGGTCCTGGACCCAGAGTGAGTGGAACCTGAGCTCAAATCTGACCTCAGATGTTTACTAGCTATTTTGTGACCCTGGACAAGTCTCCCCCTACCAAAAAGGTTAGAGGAAACATGTATTAGAACTGTACCAAGTAGCACAGGGAACCCCTGGTGTATTGAATACTAGCTGTGTACTAACAAATGTGCTAAACAGCACATGGGACCCCAAAATTAACAAAATCTATCAAGAAAATTTTTAATCCATTTGACAATGGATTAAATTTTCTGACAGCAATCCTATAAAAATGGACAGTATAAATAGTATTCCTGTTTTCAAGATAAGGAAACTGAGAAGTGAGTTTGCTCAGAATCACATAGTTAAGACTGAAAATCAGAATCAGAATAAACCCAGATTTCCTGATGACAAGGTTAGTGCTCTTCTCATTAGAGCTATGCTGCCAATCACAGCTTATTAACTACTAAAGTTACATTTAATCAACACATAAAATCAAAGGTCTATGATCAAATACCAAAGAATCACCCTAATGCCAGAAAAGGAGAAACTAGTTGGGACCTGGAGACATCCGAGAAGGCTACTAAAAAGTCCAGGGAGAACATGAACTAGACCCTGGAAAGATGGAGAAGGACATAACAGAGCATTCCCAGAAAACAATGTGCTATCTGCCACATGTATACTATCTCCATCTCCAGATACTGACCCCATATGCGCCCAGAATTGGCCTGGTCAGGGCAGAGGATTGCAGGACTCTCCCCTGGCTGCTTTTGGAAAGCATTTTCTCTGGGAGCCCCAAGCCACAATAGCCCCTTCTGGCTGTTCCATCACCCCATGCACTCATATTGGATTTACAATCTGCTAAACCAAGATCTTTTTCAGATGAACTCTATGTAGTCAAGTTGGATTTGTCACAAATTTTGAATTTGTGAAAATGATTTTTTTAAAGCAAAATGCAAGTCTTTGTATTTACTTCTAATAAATTTTATATTATTATACTGAGCCTACTTTTCAGTCCAGAAACAATTTCCCCCCCAATTTGAACTCTGTTTTGTAATACATAGCTATCCTTCCATGTTTTGTGTTACCTTCAAATCAGATAAAATACATCCCCCATAAACGAAATAAAAGGAAACAATCCATAATGCAAAAAATAAAAATTTGTAGTACTTTTGATTGTTATAAAGAACTAGAAACAAAATAACTATCATCAATTAGGGTACAGCTAAGCAAAAATCTATGACTTTTAACAGAATATTAATGCACCAAAGGAAGTAAAGAAAAGGGCAGATACAGAATTCTGGGAAGATCTGTATGAATTGATGCAGAGTACAGTGAGCAGAATTAAAACAATTCTTAGCATACTGTCAAAGACTTAAACATGACCAACAACAATGATTAATGAGGACTTCAGAAGACTGAGGATCAATCATGCTTCTTACCTCTTGGCAAAAGACATGCAGAAAGAAGCAAAAAAAAAAAATCTTCCGATTTGGCCAGTGTATTATTTCTTTAGCTTTGATTATATTTATGATGAAGGGCTTTTAATTTTTTTTGGGGGGGGACAGGAAGTTTAAGATACCACAATAATAGGTTAAAATTTCTCTCCAAAAAAGAGCAACAGAATGTTTAGAAAAACACATACAAGCAGACAAGCATTTGGAGCTATCATTTTATATTCAGTATTCAATATAAATATTCATTTATATTAAAATCCAAGCTGAACATAATGGCAAGATTGATGATTTCATATGTAATCTTTTTTTCTCTTGTTCTTTGTGTAGGGAGATATTCATATTTGCTAAAGTTTATCAAATTCATGGTAAAAAACTGAAGTTTAAAAATAACTGAATAAGCCTGACATCTATGCCTTCAACAAAATCACTGATAAAAAAAATGCTTAGTAACAGAAAGATAAGCCCAGATTCCTGAGGTATTCCACCAGGAACATCAAGGAATGAATAACTCTTCGTTCAACTAGTTCCCAATCTAACTGTGCTATTGTTGAGCCCACTTTGGCGTTTTTGTAGATGGAAGGAACAGGAGAGTTGGAGGCTCGATCCCCTTTCCCTGATCAGCCTGGCATGGCCTGCCTGCTCTGATCAAACTGTGATTGCCTCCTAGGATCACCACCTCAAGAGTCTGGACATTCACTCTAAACTCTTCTTTAATAAACTGTTCTAAAAATCTTGCCAGGGTAGTTTACAAACTCTTTTCTCCACTTTACCTTAAAAACTGGAAACTGTGCCTTCTCCAGTGCTAAAGCCCTTCTTCAAGGCCCCCCAATCTTTATCATCACAAATCTCTGAAGAAGGTGCTAACACTATTAACTCTCATTTTACAGGTCCTGAGGGGCCTTACCTAATAATGCTAAAGGCAGGATTCAAACTGAGATCTCCCTAAATCCAAGTTCAGCACTCTATCTGCTATACCATGCAATCATTATAAGCAAATAATTTATGAATTCTCATTTTTCTACTATTGAATGACAGTCTATACCAGATCCTCAGATAAGCAGGAATTAAACTGGATATCTTTAGAAAATATATTTACTTTTTCACACTAAATCAACTGCATACACATTTATATATGTTCCACCTTAACATTATCATTAGGCCCCCTTAAATTTAAAGGAAAAAAAGTCATCCCAAGCCCCATCTTTTCAGACAGGTTCAGCAAAGACAATTAGCAAGGCTCTCCAGATGTCCAAAGGACCAGAAGCCCCCTCAAAACCATCTATCTGGTAAACACTTGTCATACCTCATCTCTCCAGCTCCTCCTGCATCAGGGAGTGTGGCATCTTCCACAATACTGTCTGCAGGGCCTGAAATCCCCATGGGTGGCCCAGTATGGGGAGGAGCCATCCTGACAGATGGGAGGATTGACCCAAGGACAGTCCACCCCCATGTCCCTTCTCAGAGCCTTTCCATCTGGGAGCAACCTGTGGGAAGGATGGACAATCCATCACGAGATCCCTACTCAGAGGCTCACCAAGGTTGGTTCTCTAGTGGCAAAGTCCTGTAGAATCTAGCATCACCTCCAGTTAACTGTACCCCAAACTCATAAGCTCTATCAAAACAAAATTCATTAAGTTAAGCAAAAAATGGTAGACAAAATACTCGAGGCAATAAATTATCTTTAAAACATTAGAATGTTCTAAAAGAAGTTTGGAAGCATGTGGAAATCTTTTGCCTGACCAAGTTAGATGAACACATTAGGCCGCAAATATTACAGTGCTGTCTATAACCTAGATGCTACAGAAACAAATAAGATATAGAAAAAGAATGTTATAAAAGTTAATGGACACTCCTATGATTACAGCATTCAAAACTCACATATCTATTCGTTTAGTACTTATGTAGAAGAAAACCTATTTTGATGGATCTGACATTTTGATAAATGTGAGAACTCTCTCCATAATAACACAGTGCTGCAATCTCTCCATTACCCTTCATCAAGTAAGACGTGTACAGTATTCTCTAAGTCCTCCAAAGATGGGCTGCCCAATATTCTGGGGACCCTCCTCAAGACACTGCATGGATATTAATGGAGCATTTAAACATATGGATATAGTCAATATCAGTGGGATTATGGGATAAACACACTAGTGCATTGTTGGTGGAGCTGTCAATCGGCATGACCATTTGTACAAGAACAAAGTGATTTGCATATCCTTTAAGCCAGAGATTCTAATACTAATTTTATATCCAAGGAGGTCACAGATAAAAACAAAGTCCTCATTATATATTGAAATATTTATAGCAGCATTTTTTGATAGCGAAGAATGGATGAGATGTGTGTCTCTTTAGAGACAATATTTCAGGACTTGTAACCATATGTCATCACTGGAATGGATGGACCTGTTTTATGAAGAAGCACTGCATGATTTTCCAAAAGTAATTCAATCTATTCTCCTCCTTCCTCCTCTCTGATTCTGAATCCGAGTTGGTTCATGATATATATTGATGATCTGAGTCTATGAATTGTCCCCCAGCTACACATCAGTCTTGGCAAAAAAGTCACCTCCCATCTTTTTAGGATTTTTTTTTCTGTCTAAATAATAAAAACAAAAACTACTGTTTTTATATAATGACTAAGATTTGCAAAGCACTAAACATTCTACCATTTCATCTCATTTGGCTATGAACAATTCTTAGTGATTATGAACCTCAATTAGTAGGTACTTAATAAATAATGATTGACTGATTGATTGACTCTATTCCAGACATCTTCCAAGATAGTCTTGCCTAAAACCTTAGGCAAGCCACCATCTCTGTTTTATGATGCACTTAATAGAGTGGGGGAAAATTCATTTACAGATCTATTCGGGAACTCTGTAGGATTTTAAAATATGCATAGCAGATATCCAGTTGAAAGAGATCCTTAAAGGCAATATTCAGTTTTATCAAATCAAAACAATTAATTTTATTTTATTGATAGTTAAAAGCAATCATTGCTTCCTCTAAACCAGGCTGTTCAACCTGCAGCCTTACTGGTCTCCTGGCTTTTGTTGCTGAACTTCCTGGTAGTATGGGTTGCACTGATTTCATCAAAGGAATTGAAGGGTTTTTCTTGGGCAATGCAGCCCAAAAGAGCAAAAAGATTGGGTACAATGACTATATCCCTTTCAGTTGACTTGTATGAATGTAAAGCCATAGCATTCTGTAGAAATGATGTCATTTGCCTAAGTTTGCCTACTCCTCAGCAAGAATGCATGTGTAGACTCTACTCATAAAAATCTTGCTCAACAACTTCAAAGAGATGATGCTCTTAAAATTCACTTCACTGCCAGGGGAATGTTGGGCTATGAGAGCAGACATACGTATCAGAAGTTATTTAAATACTCTAGCAAGTTAGGCTAATAACTAGGTTTAAGATTTTAGGCACCGGTATTCTCCTTCTCCTTTCTTTCAGATGCCTTACAATCAATCTATAATGTGGCTGGGGTGGGGGAGGGTAAGGGTAAGAGGCTGTCCTCTAGCCTCCTCTGATTATCCCAGCTGCTCTTCCCATCTGTTTTCTTCGGGTCCATTTCCTCATGCAACACACCCAGAGTTCCAATGTGGTGTTTCCACTCTCTTTTTTTTTTTTAAGGTTTTTGCAAGGCAGTGGGGTTAAGTGATTTGCCCAAGGCCACACCTTTAGGTAATTATTAAGTGTCTGAGGCGGGATTTGAACTCAGGTATTCCTGACTCCAGGGCCTGTGCTCTATGCACTGAGCCACCTAGCCGCCCCTCCACTCTTCTTGATAATAAAAAAGAATTTGATATAAAATCTGTACAGATCTTTTCCATTTTTAGTAGGTTTGTTCATTCAATTCTATCCTTAAATATCCTTAGAATAATTTGTCCTATTGGTGTCAGTCAAAACAAATTTCACCATGGAGTTATGTCAAAAGAAAACCATAGGTCTCAGTCCACACTGAGGCCTTTACCTCTCTACAAAGGGCATGCTTCCTCATTAGTTCTCTGGAATTCTGATTGGTCATTTTGCTATATTATCACTATCTATTCTCACAGTTCACTTCACTTTACATTTATTTATACAAGTCTTCCCAGGTTTATCTAAAACATTTCCTTCATCATTTCCTATGGCATAAAAGTAACTTGTCATATTTATATACTTTAACTTGCTTAGCCATGCACCAGTTTGTGAATACATCTCTTAGATTCCCATATTTACCACCTGAAAAAGAACTATATTGAATATCCTCTATTAAGTTAGGATTAATCTCTCCCTAATCTACCCTTTCTTTCCCCCTTTCTCTTCTTTTCATTTTCCTGTTAGATAAAATGTATTTTTGTATGCTAGTGTACATATACATGAGTCTGTTTGTGTATTCTTCCCTCCTTAGATCAGTTCATGAGTTAAGGTTCAAGCATAAACTGTTCCACTCAAGCCTCATTTGTCTAAGGATCTATTTGGGCACCCTGATCATGTAAGAAGATAATTTTCCGGGGCAGCTAGGTGGTGTAGTGGATAAAGCACCAGCCTTGGAATCAGGAGTACCTGGGTCCAAATCCGGCCTCAGACACTTAATAATTACCTAGCTGTGTGGCCTTGGGCAAGCCACTTAACCCTGTTTGCCTTACAAAAAAAACCTTAAAAAAAAAAGAAGATAATTTTTCCTAACTTTCCTTTCCCTTCCCTCCCAATGTATTTCTCTTCCTTTCTCTTTGCCCTCTTCTCTTAAGGTCATCAAGACCTAACAGAAGGGCAGCTAGGTGGTACAGTGGATAGAGCAGCAGCCCTGGAGTCAGGAGGACCTGAATTCAAATGCAGCCTCAGACACTTTATTACCTAGCTGTGTGACTTTGGGCAAATCACTTAACCTCATTGCCTTGCCAAAAAAAAAAAAAAAAAAAAAGACCTAACAGAACCACTGCTGGGTCCTATCTAATTAGAATCCCTCAAAGAACCCTGATGGTAATATTAGAGGGGACACACAGATCATCTGTCCATACTGAAATGTAAGCAATTTATTGGTTAGTTCCCTGTGACTATTCATTTGAGATGATCTATGTGCTGCTCTTCACTCCTGAGTTTGACCTTTAAAGCTTCGCCTCAATTCTGGTCTTCAATCAAAATGTTTGGATTCTACCTTCTGTTAGGTAGATTCATTAAAAGTCCATCCTCCCTCCCCCTTACAGGATTATAAATTTTGCTTCTCCAGGAATGAGATTAGCTTCTTTTTGGTCCATTTTAATTTCAGAGAATTATTTTCTAGATTTAAGCATTTGTACCTCTTGAACCATGCTACTGATTTCTTTTTTCCAAGCCTTTTTTCCATAACTTGCATTTCATTTTCAATTTCTTCCTCTAGCACTCTCATTTCATTTATAAAAAGTTTAATTCATGCTTCACTCTTCCAGGAATGCCAGTAGAATTTGTGCTCATACTATGTTTTCCTTTGAAATAGATGTTTTGGTGTCATTCTCTTGTGGGCTTATGTCTTAAGCATCCCAATCAGTATAATGGCTTTTTTATGATGGAATTCTTTTTTTGTTTACTCATTCCTCTAGCCAACTTCCTGACTTCAGACTTGAGGGCTGGGCACTGCATACTTCTGAAGAAGTACTGGGCTGATGTTATATTCTTCCAGGTCTCAGGTACAGACAGCTCAGGCTGGGGATCTGGCAAGCTTTCAGAGTTCCCAAAGGGCTCTTGTGAGCCCTTTGCTTCCTTATTTTTACAAGTTCCTTACCTGGATCTCAGTCTGAACCACAGCAGACAGCTTCTGGACTCAGCTCCTCTCAGGCAGCTGGGACACTCAGGTGGCTCTGAGGGACAGGCTCTAGGTTCCCCTTTGGTTAGAATTCCCATCCTGGCTATTTCTCTGCAGATTCAAACTGACGGACCTCAGGTGCATCTCTACTCCTATGCTCTGAGAATACATGGCTGCTGCTCATTTCTGAATGGCTTCTTCTCCGCCATCCGCAGAGGTATGGATTTCTCAGAATGTGCTTTCCTGAGCCCAAGTCCCTCCCTAGGTCCACCAGAATCTCCAACTCAGAACTGGGTAGGGGATAAAGACACAGCCAGTTGGAACCTATTACTGTGCCCCATATGGGTGCCTCCCAGTGCACAGCAATGCTCCCTATGTGGCATGCTCCTGGTCTGCCTATTTTGAGCTGTCTATGCCAATGTAGGTTGGAAAATGACTCACTGTAGTGGTTCCTTGGGTTTCTCCCTCAGGATTTGGTACATTTTCTGGACTCAGCTCTGAAAGTTACTTTTCTAAAGGAGCTCAGGAGGTGAGAACTGTTTGCCAATTTGGTTCTGTTCTGTCCATGTGTAATTTCCCAGCATGCCTTGGGCATGTTTTCCTAAGTCCTGAAAAAAATCATCTGAGAAAAAAAGAAAAAGGATGCTAATTTCCTGTGAGAATTAAAAATTGTCATCATGGGGGCAGCTAGGTGGTACAGTGGATTGAGCACCAGCCCTGGAGTCAGGAGTACCTGAGTTCAAATCCGGCCTCAGAAACTTAATAATGACCTAGCTGTGTGGCCTTGGGGAAGTCACTTAACCCCATTTGCCTTGCAAAAAACAAAAGTGTCATCATAAAGATGCTACTAGTACAAAGGAATCCACTAATATTAAACTGAAAACAAGAACAATGAATGTTGAAGTGTGGAATCAAAGATTAAGGTCAATGTTTACCAGAACTGGGATAAACAGAAGGCAAAAGTGGCATTGCTTATAAATATAACCATGTTCTAAATGTGTCTTCTGAGTGATTCTTACAAATAAATATGAGTTCTTTTTAGTTTTTTTTGTTTTTTGTTTTGCAAGGCAAATGGGGTTAAGTGACTTCCCCAAAGTCACACAGCTAGGTCATTATTAAGTATCTGAGTCCGGATTTGAACTCAGGTAATCCTGACTCCAGGGCTGGTGCTCTATACACTGCGCCACCTGGCCACCCTAATAAATATAAATGTTAATACAAACAGTATACTTTATAAAAACTTCTATGGGGAAGAAATAAGCTCTGGAAACAAAATCCTTAAATTGGCAATTTTGACACAATTCTGTATAACAATACTATCAACCTTATTGGGAGATCTGAAAGCTATGTTATGCAAATACTACCCAATAAGTGCTGCTGGCATTTTCAATTGTTTGATTATTCACAGTAAGCTAGACAGTTCTTTGTATACACTACTAAATTTCTTTTTTCTCATTTAATAAACAAATCTATTAGATATCTATAATGAGCAAAGAATATGCATACAGTCAGAAGTGGTTTAAGTAAGATAAAGGAAATCAGCTCACTGTCAGATAAGTTTTAAATCACTTATGTAATATATTGGTTTTGAAATAATATTACAAACTATTTATTATACATCTACTTTTATCTTTTTTTAAAACAGAAGACCTCTGGAACTTTTAGTATAGCCCTATCATAGAAAGATGATTCATTGTTATTGTATCTACTCATTATTATTTGAAAACACATCCATAAAATGTTACAAAAAATACAAAAAAAGTTTGATGTCAGAAATCCCCAAGAATTCCTGGAAATTCCTATTACCAAACCTCAAAGATTATTATCTCTGAGTAATCTGGGAAAACTAGGGATGGAATGCCATAAGCGAGAAGCATTGTGACCAGCTGGAGGCTGTCTAGAGAACAAATGGAAGGAAATACCACCCAAGGAGGCCAGAAAGGCTGGACTTGACCCTTGAGATAACAGGGAGCCTATGGTTTCTAAGGGGGACAAGGGGGCAGCCCAGAGGTCCCTGCCCCAGCTGATGCTACAGCGCACTCAGGGTTCCTGCAGCCCTGGCCAAGTGTGGAGCCAGCCTCATCCTGGATCCTGGGTAAGTCCCATGGCCAGTGTCTACTCACCTATAATATGGGGACAATACTCCCCTGTATTAAGTGCATGCACTAAATCAAGGCTGGTTCCTGTCTCTCCCCTCAGAAAGAGTAAGAATCACATTCAGTCTATCACCTGGTTGGGGGGGGGCAGGAGGGGGAGCCTGGCAACTGACCAGGCCCAGAGGAGAGGGTAGGGCCATGACAGGGTAGGAGCTCCCAGGATATCAGAGAGAGACCACCTGCCCACAATCAGGGACAAGGCCAGGACCGGCAGCTCTCAATGAAAGGCAGGTCAAGTCGTCCTCATTTACAGAGGAGAAGCAGAAGCAGGCCCGTGGGAGCCAGAAGCCTCTAAGGGCTCACAAAGTCTCAGTCCTTTCATTCAATGAGGATGCAGGCACTATGAGATGGGCCACCATGAGAGGAATGCAGAGACTCACTCAACAAGGCTATCCTCTGCCTGACAGGGAGAAAGCATGGGTTTACCTAGGATTGAATATGTGGGGCTGGGACAACAATGTGATGTGTGGGTGAAAAAGGAGTGGAGACGCAAAGAGGGGGCCTCTCTCCCTGAGAATGGCAACTGCCCTCTAGGTCCCCCATCACACACACACTCACAGACAGGTTCAAGGAAAAAGCAAAATGGACTCCAGGGATCAAAGTTGGCTGGGTGCATCCTCAGTCACCCAAGTGCTCCCTACTACCCACTCGAGCATGGTGCTGTACAGCAGCTAGGCCTGACCACAGGTCAGTGAGGCCTGCCCCAGGGGAAGGGGCACACCAACAACGATGAAACACTGGCTCTCCAAGGGCCTACCGAAACTGGGTCTGTTCCTGCAGGTTAGACTGAGGTCAAAGAGGCAGAAGTGATGGGGCCCACTCGGGCTCAGGCTCAGAGAGGTGGGAGAAAGGTCTGACCAGACCAAGTCTGATCCAGGACTCCCCAAAAGGCAGCTTCTTTGGTCACTGAGGCACAGTTCTGGACTTGAAAAACCAGAGCGCACCACAGGGGCATAATCAGACCTTAAGGCTATTAAAACTCTAGCTCAAGAAACAGGAATTGGGACACTTGACCTTCATAAGAAAATAAAGCCAGTTATCAGTAGATTTTGCTCCTGCTCTCATTTTCAGGAATGAAAAAGACTTTTTGAATAGAGGGAAGGCTTTCCATATTAATATTTATATCGGTTGGCCATCTAGTGTATCCTCTAAAATAAGAGGATTCTAGCCCTTTTTTCTCAGCATAATAATAAATTACTAAGTCCTCTGAGGGCAGACCTGGAAGGGTGGCAGAGCACCACATACTCCTCCATGTCTCTCCCACCTATTCCAAGGCCACCAGCCCAGCCTCTAGTTTGTCTCCCATAGAAACAGAGGGGTCACAATTTGCACCACTAAAAGGAACAGACCCACTCCAGGACAGACTGGAGCCCTTTATGGATGAATTTCAAGAAGACACATCACATCCTATTCCTTTAAAGCAACTCTCATTTATCAATCACCAAAGGTCACACAAAATCTAAAAATGAAGGACGAAATCTGATCTCAAGTCCCTTGACTCCAATACTCATCCCACTAGAGTGCATCACTTCTTCATACGTGGGTCTCCAAGGGGATTGAGACTCATAAAGGAAACTCAACACCAGGCTCAAGAAATGAGTCATTCCAGGCAAAGGTTGTAAGGACCATTCCTAGCAAGTGTCTGAGTCGTCATCAGACTCAAGCTGCATGTGAGAACTGTCTTTAGAAATCAAGAGGCAGAAATGGGGGGCAAGAGGGATCAAAGGGGAAAAAAAACAGGCCATCTCCTCTTAGCATCCCAAGTCAGCTCAAGGCCCCATGTCTTGCAGCCGTTCCACTCTGGACCACTGAGCACTATCCCGAGTCCAATCTGTGGATTCATCCTTTGGGGGGAAAAGAATTCATCAAGCCCAAACCCCTCCACAACTACTGGCTAAGCTAGTTTAAGAAATGATTATCTAAAACTTAAACTTTCTCTACATCACTGTCTGGACATAATAAGCAACTCACACATATGGAGCAATGATTCCAGACCAGGCACCATGTCTGATACTGGAAATAAGACAAATAGAAAAAGTAACAGACCCTATCAAGGGTCTGTAGGAGACAAGAAGACAAAGGACAAAATAAACAGACTAAATACAAAATAAATATAGGCAGCTGGGGAAGGGGGCAGCTACCGATGGAAGGCAGGGATAAGAAATAACACCCAAAAGAAGATGGTGCTGAGGAGGAAGAACAGGCCACGTGGAGGAGACTAGACAGAGGAAAACCACCTGGCCTTGGCAGACTGCAGGAGGAGGCTGGGAGGCAGCAAAGCTCACATTGAAATAGAGCTCTTTCTGGGCCAGACACAGTGATAAAGGAAAGCATTGACAACTTACATTTTAGCTATGAAGCGACAGAGACCCATGGCAGTGAACTAAGTGACAGGGCCAGACCTCCTCTTGGGTAAATCCCTTGGCCCCACATGAAGGACAGATGCAGCTTCCAAGTCCTACCTCGAGTCTAGGGCCTCCTTGCCCTGCAAGGTCCTTGGCACCCTCCACAAGGCCCCTCCGTGCCAGCCTGGCCTGTTTCTGAGCTTAAAATTTGTGCCCTTGTGTCAGACACCCCCCCCCCCACATGGTATACTTTTCAACACCTTTTGTCTATTATCTTCCCTTCATTGAAATGTAAGCTCCTTGAGGGCAGGAATTGTCTTTCTTTTTGATTATAGAAATGTGCCTGTCCTTTGTGATGTGGTAGCTGCCTTCAAGAGGAGTGCAGTAAGAAAAGCAAAATGGGGAAGAGGAGATGTCTCTGGGACATCCTACTGAAAATATCCAATAGATGATGAGTGATAAGGAACTGAGGCTCAGGAAAAGGCTTAGGCTGGAACCATAAGTCCCCAAGGGAGCACACAGAGAGCCAGAAACAAATAATGACAAGCAAAGAAGCCTGAGAAAGAGCAGGTGGATCAACAGGAGCAGACCCCAGACCATGAAGTGTGACAGCCAAAAAGAAAATTAGAGGTCCTGGGTGGGGGGGGGGGGGCTTTGAGGGTTGGAAGGGGCTCTAGCTCCAAAGGGTAAAAGGAAGAGAAAGAAATGGAAGTTTCAAAAAGGTCAGTTTGGGCTGGAGATCAAAAGGGGATGAGGTGCTTTCCTGCCTGGAGATGGAGGGGAGGGGGTGTATCCTAATGGATGACAAGGGTGATTTCTTTCATCTACAGGTTTAATGAAATACCCATTAGGTCTCTTCTAACAAATCACTCTTGGATCCACTGGATGAACTGGGAAGAGAAAACACAGCCAAGGAGCCCAATTCTGAGTTTGGGGCAGCAACTCAAAGACTCACAGGTCCTGCACTAGTGATGGTGAAGGAAAGGAGGAAACAGATGGAGGGGACTGCAGAGGAAGGAAGGACCAAATTTGGCCAGTGACCGCAAGGTCGGAATAAGGAAAAGGCAGAGTCAAGGAATATGAGTCCTAAAGACTGGAAAATGTGGCAACATTGACAGAAATGGAGAGATAAAATGAGGAAGCCGTTTACAGAATTCTAAAGTCTGCTTTTTGGACATACTGAGTTTGAGATGGCAGTAGGACACTCTTGCAAATGGAAATTACACCTAGTACACTTGAACACACAACTTACAGGAACCACAATTATTTTGCAATATCTTGAAGTAGAAATCCCCCCTGTCCCTCATGGCTTAATAGTAGAAAATAAGGAGAAATAGAATATAACAAATTATGTAAGGTTCCAATTACACAAATAGTCTCATCCACTACTTCAACAACTATTTTTTGTCCTTGGACAAGAGTCTTGTGCAACCTGATTAGAAATGGTTTCCTCAACCCTGTCAGTGAGAGCTTCCAGCTTCTCCCCACTCTCCTCATTGCCCATTACAACTGTAAAAGTATCACCTCCCCCTGAACTAGGAATATCTTCTCATTCTGATAAATCCTGTCAGCTTCATGGAAAATATTTTTCCCCAAAGTTCCTCTTCTATCCCTTAAATGATCCTCCCTTTCTCTTCTTCTCCCTCTCATTGCCTTGCAAAAAAAGTCACTTGTCTTAGAGAATCTTGTAGGTCCTGGGGCTACAGGCCCCTGCACTCTTCAGGGAGACTCCTTTCCCAGATTGGTTTGTTGACAAGTCTCTGTAAACAGGTTTTCTTTTGCTGACGAAAGGACTTATTTTGAGATCTACTCTTTAGCACCAGCTTATTAATCCCAAATTGCTGTGTTCTCTAAGTGGGTCTAAAAAATCATCAAAAACTAAATGTGCATGGGGCAGCTAGGTGGCGCAGTGAATAGAGCACCAGCCCTGGAGCCAGGAGGTCCTGAGTTCAAATCGGACCTGACACTTACTAATGACCTAGCTGTGTGACCTTGGCCAAGCCACTTGACCCCATTGCCTTATAAAAACCTAAGAAAAAAACCTAAACATGTACCCACAAAAGCTGAAGCTCCTGCACTCTAAGCATCTTCACTTTGCTCAGGATGCCCTACTCTCAGTTGGGTCTTCTCCCAAGTTCCCTGGAATTTCCCCTAAGGGCAAGGGAATTCCAATTTAAGACCAACCTACCTTCATGAAAACAAACATCTACATCTTAGTGGGACTTAAATCCTGACTAGGGCTCATGGACACTCAGCCCACTAAGTCCCATCCCATGTTCCCACACAGGCTCCATTAGCCTCCTTTCCCCCTTCTGACCCCAAAGACAACCAATTTACCTCTTCCCAGTCTTCTTCTCTTGAATCCCTTGCCCCCATATAGTGTTGCTGCCTGTGAACTAATAAGCCTCAAGCCTGAATCATTCCCATCATCTGCCTTCCAGTCCTCCACAAAACCATCAAGATAATCCCTGAGAGATTTTCGCTGTGACCTGGCAATCCTTTTCTATCTACCCAATTAATACCAATTGCATTCCCTTCCTCCACAAATCTTCTGGGTTTCCTCTCACCACTCTCTCAACTGAGAATTTTGCCTCCTATTTTACAGGAAAAAAAAAAACTGGGGTTACTCCCTGAAAGCATCCACCCCCCCCCCGCCCGTTACCCAGATGCCTTCCACCACACTTTCCACCCTTCTCTTTGGAGGCCAACCCCCTCACCCCATGCACAAGGGATGCCATGCCATCACTCATCCCCAACCTACTGAGTTCACTGTCTCTCTCCCTTATCCTCAGTCTCTCCCCATTCACAACTCCAATGGCCTTTCTCTTCAATCCTCATTCCTCTCACCCTCTCTGCAGCCTCCAACCACTTTAGGTTTTTGCTCTCTCCTAGCTATCTGACCACTCCTTCTCAATCCCCTTTTCTATATCTTCATCACCAACCTGCAGGATCCTGGACCCACTTCTCGCCCTATAGACTAGGAGTATCTAATCTTTTAGGTCTTCTGGGTTGCCCAGCCCAATAAAAAGCCCTCAAGAGTCTCAGACAGAACTCAATATTCATTCATGAATAATGCAATCCTACATCACCAAGGAACACAATCACAAAAAGCAACAGGTGGGCCTGAAAGGGCCTCAAGGCCTGGGCCAACAGGGTTTCATAAGGCAATCCCACCAATTCTCATTGATTCAATTATCATTTCTAACATGAAGATTTTTAAATCTGTGTACACAGCCATGAGCTCTCTGCTCACCTTCAGTTTCCCATTCCCAACAGACTGCTAAACAATAGAAGAGGATATGCCATAAATCATAAATTTAATATGATTGAAACAGAACCTCCCAGGGCAAAGAACAGCCACCTCACAACCTTTGGCCTCAGATCGTCCATCTGCTACACTAGTCTCATGAGGGAAAAGGAAAGCCTTCCTTCTATTGTTATATATGTTCTGCTGGGCCCTTTTCCGGCCTAAACTACTCCCTTCATCAGGAAGAATGGTCCTGAAGCAAGTCTGCACCTGACTGAATGCCTCTGTCTTAATGAGGCCCTTCTCTCCAGTCTGATCTCCAACCTCCACTGAGAAATAGGACACTCTCCATTCCATGATGGATATTCTCATGCTTGCTCACACCCTTCAGATCCCAGAGACTCTGACCCCTACAGATCATCCTCTAGATCCCATTCCTCATCTCCATTACCTAATTTCTCATTCCCATCCCCCTCAACCAAACACCATCCAGCCCTTCGGAACACCTGTTCCTTTCATCATTATTCCTTTTCTCTCCCAAACCTTACATCTATTAGCTCTTACTGAATCTGGCTTCTCTCAATGATAGCAGCTCCCTCTTCTTCAAACTTTCCACTCTCCTAACTGAGGTTCTTAATTCATTTTACATAGAGACTTACAGGCACTAGCCATGGGTTCCCTCTTCTCTCTTCATCCTCACTGCCTATCACTCAGATGCCTTCTGCCACTATCTCCTTCTTTGTCCCTGCTCACAGAATAAGGAAGCCCTCCTGTACATCTCCTAACCTCTTTAAGCAATCCAAATCCATCCTGTCCCCCTCTAAAAGACGTCAATCTCTCCCTCTCTACTGGCTCATTCTCTATTATCCATAATAATTCATTATCCCAAACCCAGTTTACCCTCAGATTAACTGAACACATGCAACAAGGCCCTTCCATACCAACCCAGGGCAGTAGTCCCTCCACGAGCTTCTTGAGGATATTCTTAAGGCTTCTGCTGAGTGAAAGAAGCTGGTGTTGAAGAGTGGATCTCAAAAATAAGCCCTTTTATCAGCAAAAGAAAACCTGTTTACAGAGACTTGGCAACAAGCCAATCTGGGAAAGGCGTCTCCCTGAGGAGTGCAGGGACCTGTAGCCCCAGGACCTACAGGATTCTCTGAGACAAGTGTCTTTTTTTGTGAGGCAATGATGTTAAATGACTTGCCCAAGGTCACACAGCTAGATAAGTACTATGTGCCTGAGACCAGATTTGAACTCAGGTGCTCCTGACTCCAGGGTATCCAAACTCCCCTGCCGAGGTGAGGGTTCACCTGCTTCCTGTTTGAACCTCCCACTGCAGCTTCCATGAATTCCTTCTCATCTGTCCTCTCTTCAAGCCCCGGCTCAAAGGACTACCTCTTTCACAAAGTCTTTTCTTGAGGCTTCCAGATAAAAATGATCACTCTCTCCTCCAAAGACTCAGGACCCTCTGGCTCCTCCTCTACAATTTAAACACCACCTAGGAGAAAGGCAAGCTGATCTCCTAGATGGTCAGTAACCTGCAGGGCCTGGGCTTCTGATCCTGATACACCTGGGGTTTCAACCTCGGCATTCCCACAGATATGGCCAACTCTGCTTTCCATTCAGTATAACTATGTACCAGAAGAGGGTGCAACCTGGGAAACGGATCTAGACCCCTTTATTGTACAGATGAGGATACAAAGGCCAAAAAGATGAGTGACTTACCCAAGATCACACTAAGCAGTCTCAATAAGATTCGAAGCTGTTTCCCAACTCCCATCTTTTCTAAAGCGCTGTAAACAAGACTAATGATAGCTGAATGACCCCCTTAACAGGGCCAGGGCCCCTGGTCTGCCACCCCTCCATTAGCACCAGTTTCACACCCCCCCCCCCCCAGTTCAAGCCAGAAGTGTCAACACCCATATCTAGAGCCCAGCCCTACCTGAGGCACTTCCCTTTGGAGCAATGCACATACTCCCTCCCCAATGCCCTCTCCTGCCTATAGGATCAGCTCAGAGGACTAAAGGAATGACTCCCACTGAGACCCTGCTTTGGCTCCTGCTCCCTATCTCAGAAGCCTAGACTTGCTGATTTCTATCAGTGGCTGTACAGATGAAATCACAAACCTCCCGCCCAGATCCTCCCCAGCAAAAAAACAAGGACAAACTGTTTCACTGTTACTGATGATGTGACATGAAGTATTACAATACAGCTCAATTTTTATTCCTAGAGATAAAAGTAAACTCAGAATTACTTATCTTAAGTTACTCTGGGAATTCTAGAGTTGGCAGGGACCTTGGAAGTAATACAGCCCAACCTATTTCATTTAATAATTATTTTTACATCATATCAAATCATAATCTTGCCTAATTGGATATCGCTAGTAATTGGGATGCACTACCTAATGAAGAAGCATATTCTATTTTGGGGGAGCTTTATTAGGAAGCTAAATTTTAGTGGGTTAAAACCTACCCCTCCTCCTGACCGCTAACCACTGGTAGACTGACTTCTAACCAAAGCAGGAGAATTCTGGATTCAGAGAAATGTTGTAACCCTTTTATATTGAAAACAAATCTTATAATTTTCCTTTTAGAAACCCCTTCCAGGTATCCCCATGTCAGGTCTTAGTAGGTGGCCACCTGTCTGACCTAGGTCACTCCCTGAGGGCAGATCCATTCCTGTGTAGAAAAATGCTACCTTAGACCAGGTGTTAATTAAAGCCCACCCTTGGAGTGTGTGCAGTAGACTCTGCCACTCCTTAACCGCAGCCCCTCCCCTTCTGCCCACTACAGAAATGTACTTAGCAAGGCTCTGTTGCTCCCTTTTTCCTAGGTGATCCACTGGGGAGCTGCTGCTCCAGTTTCTTTCCCTTTCTCTTCTCCAAGCTGGATCCAAGTGGTCCCAACTCATATGGGATCTATGTGGTTCCCAGCCCAGTCACTGCCTCCTGGTAGTTTCCCTTTTTTCCCTTCTTGACTCTCCTCTATGCTCTTCTCCCCTGTGACTACTGGACCTCAGTAGGAACCAGAGGTCTCCTGCCCCTTGTCTCTCTTTTCCAGTAGCTCACAGTAATTCTGAAACTCACTCTCTTGTTGCTTCTCCAAAGAACCAAGCTTGTGAACTTCTAGGAACTTGTAAAACCTTTTATGCTCAAGTTTTAGCCTTCCTTAGATCTCTGAGGCAAAGAGATGGTGATTCTGTCACCCAAACAAATCATAGCTTCCTTCTCTCCAGCAACCCAGCCTCTGAAAATTAACTTGACAGGCCAGAACACTGGGTCAGATTTAATCAGATAAACCACAACAGGGATAATGTGAAGTTTTACATTTGGATTAAAAAGGGAAAGCAAGGTTAACCAGTATTATTCCTGAAAAAGATTGATGCTTTGGTGGATTCTGAGGCCACTCAAGATGAATTGAGGGTACATTGTGGGAGCCAAAAGAGGTCATGCAATCCTGGGCCACCCCATCAGGGGGCAGTGCCCATGAGACATGGAAGGCACCAACAGTTCCTTTCTGGTCTGGTCAGCTCCTGTCTGGACTGTTTTTCCCAGCTCTGATCTAAGTATTTCAGGAATAACACTGATAAAGCTAGAGCAGAGATTTTTCATTTTCTTATGTAACAGACTCCTTGCTAATCTAGCAAAGACTACTCAGAATAATTTGTGCGTAAGATTACAAAGGAAATTTGTGCATAAGATTACAAAGGAAATCAATTACATTAAAATCACTTCCTGAAATATTTTCATTAGCCTGGTAAAGGATCAGGGCAAACCTAAACTGGAATGCTGGTAAGACATGGAGGACATGCCAGGAGGGTCAAATGAAGGTGTGAGGACAAAAGAAAATATCTGGGGCGTGGGGCTATGGCAGCTCCCTTCAACCAGATGAATGGCTGTCAACAGAAAAGGTGTCAAACATTTCCTGCCAGGCTTCAGAGAGCAAGACTAGGGTAAATGGACTGGAAGTCACCAAGAAGTGGATTCAGTCTTAATGGTGAGGATGACTTCTTAGCAATTACAATTGTCTGAAAGATAAACTAAGCACTTCAAGAAAATTTTATTGAGTTGTTGCAGTCATGCCCAACTCTGAGACCCCCAATTTGGGGTTTTCCTAGCAAAGATGCCCTTTCCGTCTCCAGCTCATTTTTTACATTTGAGGAAACTGAGGCCAATACGGTAACTAATCAGTGCCTCTCAGATTGGATTTAAAACTCATGAAAATGAGTCTTCCTAACTCAAAGCCTAACATTTTCCCCACTGTGCCATCTAGAAGCCTCTGAAGCAGAGCAAGCCAGTGAAGATGCGAAGTCAGGAAATGTCAGGAGACACTCCCTGGAAATGAAATGTCTTGTTGAAGAACTAGAAGAGATCAGGGTCAGTGGGTTAAATTAACACGTACACCTCAAGAACTGGATTTACACTTAATAAAATCAAAACATCAAAATCTGGCAAAATTTGCACACAGCATTAACTATTTGGGAGCAGTCCTTTGCTTCATAGGCCTTAGATGCCCTCTCTGATGCATTCATATATGCTTCTATGAAGATGACTGAACAGTAGCTAAGAAGTGAAAAAAGTAAGCTTAAATTTAAGACCCAGCTACATAACACCTCATTTATTTCCCATATGATGCCTTCAATAAAAAAAAAAACAAAAATAAAAAAGCACATCAGTGCCCAAGAATAAAAGCTAATATGCTGATTAATACCAAAATATCTAAATTTCCAAGTCTTCTACTTCACAGTAGGAACCCAGGGTGAGTCATGAATTGACCTATAATCAAAGGATTTGACTTATCCTTAAGCTAAAAAGCAATTATCTTTTCAAATATAAGGAACCTCAAATCATTTGTTAATTTTTCTTCTCTATTGCAAATAGCTTGGAGATGAATTATACGCTTGCCCAGTTTAAAAGGGAAGTCCTTCTCCCTATTATACTTGGCTTCCTGTAACCCATATGATTTTTTGTAATTTTCACAATACAGCCTTTTTCACAGCATATCATAAACTCCAATTAAATGAAAGAAATTCCAGATACAGTGATTCTAAGTAATGGCAATTTATTATCAGACACCATCCTTGGCAAGGAATGCTAAAGTCTGGTCAAGGAAATAGATACATGAGACCAATACTTAGTTACATAAATTCAGAATGGAATGCAACACTGTAAAATGTTGTAGTCTTTACTTTTTTCTGAGAAATTCTTTCCTGTTAAAATGACAGCATTAATTTCAGATCTCACCCAACAGGTTTTTCTCAATTTCCTTTACAGTAATGCTGTCCATGTGAAGTCTTAACTTAAATCCTGATGCTTAAGAATTAAAGACAAAAAAGTCAACAGAAAGCAAGGGGGGAAAGGTCCCATCCTGGAGGTCGGGGGCCCAGTTTTGATACCTAACAAGTCAGCAACACCTAGCCTCAACACTAAAATCATCAAGTTCTGCATTCTTCTCTTCTCCATCCCCCAAATCAAGTAATGTATATTTTAACTAGATCATTCATACACTTTAAAAGCTGATTAGGTTTGTGGCTAATTAAGTTCTCAAATAAAAATCAGCTTAGGCCCCTGGAGGAGTTCCCTAGGAGACTCTTTTGTTCCATATCATTTCAGTTAGCACAGAGCTGAATTTTGTTGACAATAAGTGAATGATAAAAACACAAGGAGCTAACCCAAGTTTTCTGGGTAACATTAGGCAAGAGGCAAGCAAGGAGAAGGGCCTCCAGCAGGCTCCGCTCTTCCGGCTTCTCAACTGTTCACTGACAGCAAGGATAGAGGAAGGTAATGTTCTACTGACAAGAGTGAAAACAATATAATTCCTTCTATGCCTCAAGTTCTAAAACATTTCTATAACCTGGCTTCATTTTCCAATTGAAGAGAAGTACTTAAAAGTGGTTTATCATCAATAGCTCCTTAAATCTTTCTAACAAAGGAATTTTTAATAAATTGACACTCCTATTTTAATGTGCATTCCTAGACTGTTACCAGATTTTTAGCCAGGAGCTACAGCAAACCTACCTTAAAACACTGAATATAAATGAAACAGGCTGCCATTGTCTATTTGTTTTTTTTTTTAGATGCAAGACAAGGGAAATTCTTTTCCAGATAGGTTAGCCTTACTGCAATTATAGATTCTCCACAGATTTTAGAATTTCCTCTATAGCAAAAGGGCAACAGTGTTAGGTAAAATAGTTTTCCCACCACCCACCCTTAGCCTTCGCCGGGGGCTACTGAGTATCTTTTGAGATAAAGCAACTAACTCCCTTCTTCAGGAAGACAAAGAAAAATTCATTCTGGAAAACCAAAAACTATAAACATGATCTCAATTACTGTATACCTTTGAATTACAAAAAATGTTTTAGTTGCTACAAAGTGATATTAGAAGCTTTCAAGAAAAAAGAGTATTCATCTATCCATTCCAAACTCCAGCAAATTGTGAAGGGCTGTATCATTATGCATACGTCTGGCCAGGACCACTCCAAGGAGTCTTTCCAGGGCTAGCCCCTACTATCCACCCCAGAAAGGGAGATATAAACCTTGATGTGCTCTTAAGAGCTGGCAAGGCAGTAGCTTCTAGGGATCTGGGTCTCAATTGTTGTGCAGCCTGGAGAGGCAGGATCAGTGACAGCAAGCACTCCAGGACAACCTTCCTTCCAGGCTGAGCTTAGGGCTTAGTCCTCTGGTTCCTTCTTCCCCTGCACCTTGTGCAAAACCCCAAGCACCTGAGGAGAAACTTGGCCCTGGCGATTCCCCCCTTACAGCAACAGTCAAGAGAAGACTAGACAGGGAGAACGGAGAGTGAGACGGCGACTGGCGACTGGGGCCAGGGGATGGGATTTTTAAAATAGCATGATAAAAAAAAAGGCAGAAATGAGCAAAGAGCACTGAGAAGTCTCAGGTTTGAGCCTAGATTCATGTCTTTATTAATGGACTCATCCTGGCAAGTTCAAATCTAGCCTCCAACGCTTTCCCGCTTGGGGGGCCCTGGGTAAGTCTCAGTTTCCTCATCTATCAAGGGATCTGGAGAAGGGAATGGCAAAGCAGGCTGGGGTCTCTGCCAGGAACACCCCAAACGGGTTACAAGTGTGGAAGGGCAGCAGAAGCCATCAGCCCCCTCCTAGGAACAAGTCCGGCTCTGCCTCAGTCTCTTTATTGCCAACTAAGGGTCACAGGAATCTGGGGCTCCGGGGGGTGGGTTGGTGCCCAGCCCGGGGCTTCGGCGCCTCGCTGGTGCTTGGGGGCTCTGGGGAATAAGGAGCCCAAGTCCGCCTCCTTTCCTTCTTGTGGCAGAGTGGGCCACGTCGGGCACGCCGAGGGCCTGGGCGCCCCGGAGGGCACGGGAGGGCCGGCCGCAGACAGAAGGGGGGAGCCCCAGAAAGCCGGGTGGGATTCTGCCCCCCAGGGCTCAAGGCCGTGGCGGGCTCCTTCCCCCGCGCCGCGGGCCCGGCCCGGGCGGCCCCCCACTTTGGAAACAAAGTTCCTTCGGGGGACAGGCGGGTCCCCCCGGGCTCCGGCTCCGACGAGCCCACGGCAAGGAGGGGGCCCCCGGGGCCAGCAGCCCCGCGGCACTCGCGAACCCCCCCCCGCCCCCCGCCCCGGGCCCCCGCTCAGCCGCCCCGACAGTGGGGGTCCCCGAGCCGCGGGCCCCTCGGGCAGGGTCCGAACAGGTGTCCCGGGGCCGGCACGGGGGGAGGAGAGCCCGCAGCGGGCGGGGGGCCACGAGGGGTCCCCCACGCAGCGGGCGGGAAAGTTGGGGGGCCGGCCCCGCCCACGCCCCGGCCACACCCTCCACTCCGGCGCCCCTTTACCTTCATCTTCCATGGAAACTGCCCCGGGGTCGCCGCCGCCGCTCCGGTCCCGGGGGTCGCGCCGGGGGGTCGGGGAGGCCGCCCCGCAGTGCCCGGGCTCAGCCCCGCGCGGTGCCAGCTCCCTGCGCCCCCCGCGGCGGCGGCATCTGCAAGGCAAGCCGGGCGTGGGGGAGGCCACGCGCGCCGCGCCCCGCCCCCAAACACGCGCCCGCGCGGCGGCGCCCACGAGGCTCCTCCCGGACACGCGGGGGAGGGCGGCGCGGCCGGCGCCCCGTCCCTGCCCTGCGCGCGCAGCCCCCCGCACACTCACCCGCCGAGGGGACCCCGAGAGGACGGAGGGGCGGGCGGGGGGAGCCGAGGAGCCGCGCGCCGGAGGGGGAGGGGCGGGGCTCCGGGCACGGGCCGGAGGGGGAGGGGCGGGGCTCCGGGCACGCGCCCCGCGCGCCCGCCGGGCCCCGCCCCCGGCGCCGGCCCCGCCCCGCCCCGCCCCCTCCGGAGCGCAGCGCGCGCCTCCCACTTCCGAAGCCGGAACGCGGGGGGCGGGCCTAGGGGCGGAAGTGACGCGCGGCCGAGGTCCCCGCCCCGCGGCACCTCCCCGGGCACAGGGGCCCCGGAGCCGGGCGCCCCCTCCCGGCCGTGACCTTGGCCTCCCCCCGCTCCGGCGCCCGCGCCCGCGCCCGCCAGAGGGCAGCGCCCGCCGCGGAGCCCGGACCCCCGGGTGTCCCGCCCCGAGCCGCGGAGCCCCACGCAGGACGGTGGCGGCGGGGGCAGCGAGAAGCGGGAGCGGCCACACGCCGCGGCCACGGCGCCGCCGCCTCCGAGGAGCGCCGGCCCTTCCCGCCCGCAGCGGGCACCGGCCGCCTCTCTCGTCGCCCGGCGCAGACCCCCGGGGGCCCGCTCGCCCCCCAACCTGCCCGCGCCCCGGGAGCAGAGGAGCCACGCGCGCGGCTTCTCGCGCTGTGCCCAGACCCCGCGGCGGGGCGGCAGGCACGGCCAGCCGGGCTCCCGAGGACAAAGATCCGCCGGGCCCTTTGTCGCCTGGCACAAGAGCCCAGCTGCGCCGGCCGCTCTCCCTGTCTCTTGGGCACCGTCTCGAGCGCCGCCGGCCCCGAGCGTCCCCGCACGCAGGAAAAGTCACCTCTTCCTTCTGCTAACAGATGCCTATTTTAGGGAGTCGGGTTTCCCAGGCTGCGGGAATGCTCGCCGGAAAAGCAGTTTCTGTCCTTAACTTTGGACTTACCCAAGTCCGGCCCCATGTCTTCATTTTCTCATCGCTATCCCGGGGAAGGAGGGAGTCAATACAGAGAAAAACCAGCCTGAGTTGAAGCAATACGGCCTGAAGCCTCTCTCAGCCAAGTCACTCACCTGCCCAACCGACATTCTCCCGAGTGCCATCAGCCTAGAGGACCAGGCTTGTGCCCCCCGCAGCTGGCTGGCAGCGTCCGGAGCTCCTGGGCCCCCAGAGCTGCCACACCTTCGGGCCCACAGGGCCCTTCCCCTCTTCTGCTTCTGGCGCTCCAGCGCCCACCGATCTCAAGGCAGTTTCTGAGAACGTTTATCTCTAGCATTTACAGCTATTACTTACAGCACTTACAAGACGGCACAGCCGCTTTTCGTTTGAGCCTCAACACCCCAAATTGTCAGTGCTCCAAATAGAAAAGGGAAACTAGGAGTCAGAGATGAAGCATAAATTTGAGACCCTGTATTATTTCCGGTTTTTTCCTAAATTCCCTAGCTCTCACCATAGTAGGCACCTTATTGAACTGCCTATGGGTGTACATCTGGGTAATGTTAAAGGAACAATGTGAGCCCTCTTGTCTGCTACAGCATGTCACAAATCCAGAAAGACGCAAAGGTAACATCAAGCAATTCATAGGAACCTCCCTAGTTTTTGCTTGTTTCTTTTCTTACTTTCAGATCAGCTTAAGTATAGGGAACTCTCAGAGTCAAATTTGACCCTAAACAGTTACTAGTTGTGTGTGTGTGTGTGACCTTGGGTAAGTCACTTCATCCTGTTTGCCTCAGTTTCTTCATCTTCTTCAAACTACTCCCATATCTTTGTCAAGAATACTTCCAATGGGCTCACAAAGAGTCTTGACTCAAAGAACTCCACTACAACAATATCAAAAAGGGAGTAGGTTCCTATGAATGTAGGTTAACGCCTGCTCTGCATCCATAGTATCAGACTGCTGTCTGGGACACCGAGAAGGGAACTGCCAATATGGATCTATCAAAGGTGGCACTTGACCCCAAGTTTGAGGGCCACACACAGAAATACTACCTAGATTACGGGTACACAAGTTCTAATTTGCTTCCATTGTCTAGCTTGCTTCTGAAACATTCATTCCCTTTCTGAGTCCCAGAAGATAATGATATTTTATGAGTCAATAAACCTCCTCAGAATGTTTCAAGGTCTTTCCCTTTGGAGTGTGCTCTACTATCTGTTCTTCAGTCAGGAGGTCCCTTGATTGCAAACTAAGATAGTACAGAGTATATATATGAAGATACACAGACAGATACCTATGTGATCATTGAATTAAACTTTCCATCATGATTTCAAAGAAAAATAGTTATTAAAAATAAGAGAATTTCAATTAGACACCAAGGATAGCCCCCAAGGTTCACTAAAGAAGTCAGCTTGAACCAGCAACTAGTTTGTTCAAAGAGAGCTAGACTTTGGGTATGGCTTATTTCACAAAGTAAATTCCAGAAGGTTTTTGAACAAAGAGCTAAGAGGAGGATCCCTCTTCACATGCAATGTTCAATTTTACATAGAGAAAATTTAAGCTTGCTTTGTGGACTGGACTGCTCTACATAATTAACACTCCCACCCAAAAGAAACCTAATGCTTTCAATATATTTCCTCCTTAGTTTCATATCCTTCCTTAGGAATCAAAGGAAGGTATGGTAATTACTGGAGTAAGCAAGGCATCTGTCAAAAGCTACAATAAGCAGAAGAAAGTGAAGTTAAAATTTCAGCTCTTTATCTTATAGAATTTGCACATTTGTTATAAGAAGTTGAAACCATGGAATTGATTTTTGGCTACAATAAACAATGCTATACTAGTACCCCTATATACTTAGAACTTTTATTCCACTTAATTTTTTTTACAAGTCTGTCTTACAGAATTCCAAGCTATTCCTTCTCACACTCTCACACACATACACACAAATATACACATAAGTACATTTTTTTTTGTTCCAGTATTTTTCTAGTAATGGTGTGTGACTATATTATGGAACATTACAAGCTACAAAGAATGAAAATTGGAAGTGTCACGTGGGCATAAAGAGGCAGCAACATACTTGGGATGTTTACTTGCACACAGATGGTGTGAGAAAGGAATGGTAAAGGAAATGGCAAAGAGTCACTGTAATAATAGGTGGGGCAGCTAGGTGGCCTAGTGGATAGAGCAAGGATCCTGGAGTCAGGAGGACCTTGAGTTCAAATCCTACTTCAGACACTTGATAATTATGACCTTGGGCATAATTTTGTCCCAAAAAAATTAGAAAAAGAAAATAATAGGAAGGCCAACCTCTGGTACAATTTTGATACTCTATTGAGGATGAGAGGACATAAAAAGAATTATCCAAGATTGGTTGAGATTGGCTAGAAAATGGAGGTATTTACCCTAAAAAAAAAGGCTTCCTAATATTGGGGCAGTAGAAAGTAGATGAGGACTCGCTTTCAAATCTTTGAGGAACTATCAGCTGGAAGAACAATTACATTAGTTCTACTTGGCTGCATAAGACAAAACTCAAAATACTGGACAAAAAAATTTACTGAGAGGTTGATTTGGGCCCAAGTGAGTTAGGAAAAAAATCAAGGCAAATAAGAGTTTTCCAAAGGTAGGCTTAGGCTGCCTCGAGAAGTAACAGGATCCCCCACCCAAGCAATATCAAGGGGAAGCATCACACTTTTCTTAGTTGAAATATTGAGGGTACCAAGAGTGGTTCCACTTCTCTTTACCTTGTTGCCCTCCATTAACTGGAGGACTTGTAGAAAGGCCATATTTCCTTAACTCCCAAAGATACCTTTTTCAAGAGTTGTTCTATACTCCTAGACTTTGAAAATTCCATTTAGGAAATAGAAAAAAAAAATTTATTTTTGCAAAGCTTGCTTGTTTCATGTCCTTCCAGAAAATCTGCAGAATTTACTTTTTCCTCACAGTGCTTCCTACTGTGAGTAAATGTGAAGAAAAGCACAACAATTTCATTATAATAATGAATTGATATGAAAGTAGAACTCTAGAGGTAGTTTAAGACTTCATCAGAATCCAAAAAGTTCAGCCCAGGACATGAAGGCGACCTAACAGTTACAGCCCATGCATAATAGAGGCTTGGGGAAAGGGATCAAATGAAAGGTCTTACGATCTGGCAGAAAAATGCTCAGAACACAAGAGTTAGCAGATTCAGAATGCACTGAGGTTATGTAATTTATCTCAAAAAATGAGGGTCAGCTGTGAAGTTAAGATTAGAGGCATTTTATGACTTGAAGCAACTTTTAATTTTGAGGTGTTATTTAAAAGACATTTTTGGCTAGTAAGCCATGTCAGAAAATAACAATAATTATTTTACATGTCCCCATAAGCCACATTTAAATCGGGAAAAGCAGAATTAGTTAAAATACAGTTTCTACAAGCTAGGAAAATTTCTACAGTGAAGAAGAAATCCAGGGTCAGGATTGCTCCAACCCAGAGCAGGGTTCAAAAAGATGGTAGAAAAATAAGTTTTCCTGGGTGTTCTTGGACTTCTGGAAGCAGAAGTCAATGTTATAGATAATTAGTATCTCAAACTAAAAATGGAAATAAGAGTCAAGAGGACAGGAAGGGAAACAGTTTTGCATATTCCAGATGATGTCATTATGTGACAAAAATGCCGCTACATAATGTGTAAACAAATATATAATTGTAATGCCGCTACATAATGTGTAAACAAATATATAATTGAGTTAATAGATATGTATCCATTTTGAGGTTTTCTTTAAGACTTAAGGAATAGCAGAGATATTCAGAATCTCAAAGGTGGACAGGATTTCAGGTAAGTTTGGATTTTCTGACCTCTAAACAGGAACCTCCATTGTCACAACCCTGACAAAAAGGGTCATCCAGCTTCTATGTGAAGATTCACAGAGAAGGGAAACCCACTTTTCTCCAAAGTAACCCACCCTTTCTACCTTTGGACAGCTCCAGGAGTTGGGAACTTTCTCCCCTTAAACTGAGTCAAAAGACTACCTCTGTATCCTCCATGTTACTGGTCTGATGGTCAAATAAAACCAACCCAGTCTTCCCACATGAAAGTTCTTTGAGTACTAGAAGATAGATAATGCATTCACTAAGCTAAACAGCCTCAATTTCTTCAAATAATAATATGATTCAGTTATTGTCCTCTGAAAGCTCTCAAAATTATTAATCTCCTATAATGTGATATTCAGAAATGAATCCTCCCAAGGTGGAATGAGTAAGGCAAAGAACAATAAATGCTTGCCTCCATCAATATACCAATAACTAACTTGACAGTAAGTTTAGGGGAATATTTTGGTTGTCATATATCATTGACTTATATGTAATTTGCAGTCTGTGTAAATCTTGTGATCTTTTCCTCATGGAAATTATCTAACCATACTCCCACAGATGACAGTTGAATGAACACGTGGAGTTCTGTACATTTAACTCCCATTAAATTTCAAATGGTCATATTAAGCTCTGGACTGGTAGGATACTCTTGGGATCTTCCATCCAGTGGGTAAGCCATCCTTCTCCTCTTTGAAGCATTTTCCATGTTGCTTAACAGTTCCATCAATGCATTCCATCAAGTCATTAATAAAAAAATATTTAAATAACCTATGTGAACTATAAGACTAATCTTTGAAGCACTCTATTATAGAACTCCATCAAGCCATTTATGACCATAATTTGAATCTGAATCCCCCAACCTGGTTAATCAATGGCACCCACATCTCCATTTTTTCTCCAGAAAGAAGGGTAGCACATGTCAAATACCTTCCAGTTCTTAGTTTATGCCTGTTGAACAGTGGTCCTCTGATCTGCCATTTGAATAGGATGCTAGTCTGGCATGACCTATGCTTGAGGAAGCCATCTTTGCTCTTGCAGGACCATATACATACAGGTGTAAGAGGTTACTGGGACATTTATTTAAGACTTCAAAGGCAATGTTATTGGATGCACAGATACAGAATAAGAAATGAGTCATAGAATGATAACCCTGTAGAGTTGGAAGGATTCTCAAGCATTATCTAGTCTGAATACAACCCAAAACAGAAATCCTACTTGTACCACCCCCCGCCAGAATTCATTCAGATGATCTAAAAACAGTGCTTAGCATAGTGAGATGTCTGTCCTTAGTATATTTATATAATCAGAGGCTAGAATACTACAGTTCAATTTAAAATAAAGATAACTATTGAATCAACATATTAAGAACTTTGACAGTGATTTCAGGGAACACTGACAAATATTTCTCAGTTGCTCCAAGCAAAGACTTTACGTGGTAAGTTATATTTCTGTCGGGTATAATTGTTATTCATGCTTCCATGAGGCCAAGGGCATTGCCTTATTTGTCTCCTCTACTAAGCAGCACAATGTTCTTCCTATAGATACTTAATAAATTGGTATTAAATTAGACTGAAAAGGATTTCATTCTTGGGGGAAATGGCAGAGGGGAATGACACTCATTTTCTTAGATAGGATGAACTTTTTAAAGATTCTTTTTTATCCTTGAAAGACTATCCTCATTTTTGAAATACTTGAACATTTAAATGACAGTTAGGAATAATACTTTCATTTGTCTAATTCCAGACTAGGAATCGTTTTTTTAAAAAAAAATTTTGAAGGATGCAATGATTGTACTTTATCAATAAGCTTGTAAAAGACATATTCTATTATGGGATTTGCATCCCAACATGCATTTCTATTTTCTGGTTTTTAGAACATTTGAAAGACTGTCAACATTTTTTAAAAACTGAATCTATTCTTCCTGAGCAGAAGCCATCAAAATATTTATACTTCATATCTTATTTTCAACCTTGGTGATGATGATTTTAGCAGTGATCTCTGGAAATCAGATGTGCTCTTATGAGAGAGAAATGTCCTGAAGGACAGTTATTTAATTTGTATGGAGGAGAAATACTTATGAAAAAAATTTAATTTCCCTTTGGAAATCCTGGAATCAATATTTATTAGCTAATTATATGTATAACATTGTACAACATGCATCCCACAATGTGAATGATACAATCCCTGGATATTCTGATACAACATTTACATATTTCCTTATAGAACAAAGTGTCCTTTCAACCTACCAAGCCAACTCAAACATCTTGCTTATACAAAGGACATTCCTTCAATATATTTTCTTTTCAATAAAATATTAATAGCTCTCCTAAACTTGAAGCATACTTTAAAAATTCTTATTTCTAAGTGTTAATAGCTATCCAGAATGCCAAATAAGCCAAAGAAAGTGACTTTTTTTTAATGTTAAACATTTGATGAGTGGTCCCCATTATCCATATTAGTCACTTAGCAATCATCATAGGACTCCTGCAAGATAAATAGTTTTTACTGTATGCAACACATAGCCCTATATTTTGCCACTTTTAGAGGATCTTATTTCTCCAGAAATTCTGTTAAGTAAGACCCTACATTATACAAAATTAAAAAGACATAAATTATTAAAATGATCATTCTATATGTTATCATGATGTTCATGAATACTGTTGCAGGGAGGATCATAGACTTCGAGCTGGAAGGAACATTAGAAATGACTTAATCCAAGTCCTTCCATTAAAGTAATGACATGGAAAGGGAGGACTTTGCTGAAGACTATGAAGATTGAAAGTGGCAGGAGTGGGAATTTATACCCAGGTCCTCTGACTCTACTTCCAGTGTTATTTCCACTATACTGTTTTGTCAAGAGGCCTGGGTTCAAAATCTCCCTCAAATACTCACTCTATAATCTTGGGCAAGCCTGTTCAGCTCAGAGCCTTGGTTTCCTCCTAGATAAGGGAGGCTATCCCATTCTATAGGGTGTGGTATGGAAAGCACTTGGCCAACATCTAAGTTTCATGAAGGTGCCAGGTCTTTACCGTTCTCTCCTCCTTCACCCTAGTATCCCATGAGGAAGTGACATTTCTCCTCTCCTTGGTGAGGTAAGCCTATTTCATCCTGTCCAATCCCTTCCAACAGATTGCCCCTTGGGTCATCCCTACTCTTATCTTCAGACTCTTTCTCTCTCTGGCTCATTCCCCATTGCCTACAAACATGTTCATGACTCCCTGATCTATCCATTTCTCCCAACAATCACCCTGTATCTTTTTCTGCCCTTTGTGACAGCAAATGCCTCCACATTCTCTTCCTACCCCCTTATAATCAGGCTTCTGACCTTATTCCACCAAAACTGCTCTGCTCCCTCCAAAGTTAATGGGGATCTCTAGGCTGTCAAATCCACTGACCTTTTCTAGGAACCTCCTCTTCTTTGGCATCTCTGCAGCTTCTGACACTATGAGTCACACTTTCCTTCATCCTCTCTCCTCTCCAGGTTTGTGGGACATCCCTCTCCTGACCCTTTCCTAGATCCTCATCCAGATTATGCCTTTTCACCTA
Organism: Macrotis lagotis; assembly: GCF_037893015.1. Taxonomy (NCBI): domain Eukaryota; kingdom Metazoa; phylum Chordata; class Mammalia; order Peramelemorphia; family Peramelidae; genus Macrotis; species Macrotis lagotis. The sequence goes on along the minus strand of NC_133664.1, from coordinate 38,800,893 downwards.
CTTCCTTCTTTTCTCATTCTATATGACTTCACTTGGTGATACTTCAGCTCCCATGGATTCCATTGCTATCGCAAGGCTGACATTTCTCAGATCAGCCTGTCCTGCCCCAGTCTCTCTGCAGATCCCCAGTCTCACATTCCAGCCATCTTTCAGATATCTCACACAACATATCCAAAACAGAACTTTTTATCATTTCTCCTCCTCCTGATCCCTCAGGATCCCAACCTGGATTCCTCACTATCTATCTCTCTGCATATGAAAGCTGTTGCCAAAGCCTGCTGATTTCATATCTTGTCTACACCTCCTCTTCTCTTCTGACACTGTCACCCCTCTGATTTAAGCCCTCATCACCTCAGACCTGTCTTATCACAATAACCCAACTCAGGTCTCTCCCCACTCAATCCCTCCTCCTTCCAGCCATCAGAAGGATTTTCCTCAAATAAAAATGTGACTACATCACTCCCCTACTTAAACTCCAGTGACCCTCTCTCACTTTCGTGATCAAATTCAAAATGCCCTATTCCTGTATTCAGAGACCTCTATAGCCTAGCTCCATCCTATTTTTCCAGGCTTCTTAGACCTTCTTCTGACATGTCATCTTCTATGCAGTGACATTGGCCTCTCTGGCTGTTCTCTGATCAAATGTGCTCTATTTCTCAGCTCTGAGCATTTTTTTCTGCCCTCCTGTTACCAGGAATACTTTTCTTTGCCAATGGATCCTCCCTATCTTCCTTCAAGTTCCAACTAAAAATCTTAGGGGAAGCTTAACCCATCTCAATTCTAGCACCTTCCCTTGGTTATCCCCCCCCCCCCCCATTCATCCTGTGTTTAGTTTGCTTTGGATTTGTTTGCATGTTATCTCTCCCACTACAGTGTAAGCTCCTTTAGAATAGAGACTATCTTTTGCCTCTTCTTTGTATCACCTGGACTAGGGCTTAGCACATAGGAGTCTTTTAATAAATTTGTCCTAGTAAGCCCATCACGATTTTTTAAAAAGAACTTTATCATCCATTGATAGAGAATTCCTAACATCACCCTTGTATTATGAAGGGTAGCACTCTTTACTTAAACTTCCCTTTTTTACATTTTTCTCCCCCAGTTTTTAGTAAATGTACTTATTCTCCCCCAAGGTTTGCTTAAATTATTTGGGTTTAGATAGTCACTCTGAAGGCTTAGTGAAAGCAGCTGTAGAAGCCTTGTTGGTCCAAGGCACAAGCCTTCATTATACACCATTCATTGTCCACTCTTACAGTCACATGGGGGCAATAAGGAAGATTCCATCTTGGAGACCCAATCCCAGAGCCTTTGTGACCATCAATGAAAGGGGGATTTCACGTTGTTTGTTGTTCCATTGTTTTCAAGGCCCTTAGAAATCTATGCATAACAAGAGAGGGCTTCAAATAATTCAGAGACTGACACTTATTCATCTGTTCTTAGCCAGTCTTCAGAAGATGCTCCATAAGAAAACTCATGTTCAAGCTCTAAGATCTCTTAGGTTTACAGTATTCTCCAATGAGAATTTATTTACCTAATTCTTTCCCACTCCCAACTTGGTAAACGAGTTAAAAAAGGGAGTAGGCAACAAGTAACAATTGTTATGAGCCACAAATGATCATAGTAGCATCCTAATTGGGCTCCTAACCACAAGTTCCTCTCCACTCCATTCCATCCTATTTACAATTGTCCCCCAAGTGATTTTCCTCAAGTGCATGTCTGTGAGGGGCTCCTTCCTGTCCCCTGGCTTCAGCCTGTCTTTGACTCTGCCATCCTGTCAAACTGATCTTCTCTCTGTTCTTCCCATGACACAGCCCATCTACCCCCTCCCAACCTTTGTCCTGCACACTTTCCCCAATTCCATCTCAAAGTCCCCCTTTTCTTTTCAGAGGAAGCACTGGTACCATCTTTTCCATGAAGCCTTCCCCAGTTCCTCCCAACTGACCGGGAGTGCTCACCCTCCCCAGATTCTTTTGGATAGAACCACTTGGTATTTATTTGCATTATTCTCTTTCTATTTATTCTGCATATACTTAGACAGGGTGTCCCCAAAGTCTTAGGGAAGTTTTAAACTCTTAAAGCTTATTAAATATACCTTGTTCATTAAGCTATTAGAGCCTAAATCTGCCCTAAGACTTTAGGGGACAGCATGTATATGTCCTTGCCTCTCCTGCGAGAATGTAAACATTTAGAATTCCTTTCATTCTTTGGATTTGTAACTACAGTAACTGGCACAAAGAAGGTGGTTCATAAATATTTGTTGCTGAATAGTATTTCTTTTTTTCAATCGGGAGTTTTTCTTCATTTACTTAATTTACATTATAGAAATGACAAGTCATTTATAGACCATATTAGGACCAGATTTTCTCTGTTTCCTGAGTTAGAAATGCTTCTCTTTATTATAAATACTCTTGTCTTGATAATTCTATTTACACATTAAACTAGGACAAGGAAGGATAAGAGAAAGGCTATTCTTCCAACACACAGCTTCAAATATCATTAGAGTCACTCATCTTTTTATTCCCTTAAATATTGGGCATAAATTAATATCACAATTAAAACAATTTCTCAGTTGCCTTATCAGCCTGGTTAGCAAATGATTCAGAAAGGAAAATCCCCAAAGAAGAATGCATTCATATAACTCTCACAGCTGGGGTGAAAGCTGGTCAATGAGAACAGGGAACTGTCTTTTAGTCAAACAAAATAACTATTCAATACCAACTTCCATTTTTAGTATAACCCACATATTATTATACATATTAGTATAACCCACATATTATGTAGTTCCCCCAAACTAATGTAGTAAGGTCACTGTGTGGGGACAAAGTGCTCTCCAGGATGCAACAATACATCCTAAGTGTACAAAGTTTTTAGATAATGCTAATAGTATAGAGAGCCCACCTGCCAAAGACCAAACTGATCTTTTCATATCAGCAGACATATTTCTAACCTAGAAGGAGGAGGGAGAGGTGGCAGCTTGCGGTTTCTACAGAATTTGGGACTTGAGAAGGGGTCAGGCATTCCTAGGGGGCTGGGAGGGGTAGTCCTTGGCATCATGCCCTAAGAATAAAAACTTTGTAAATGCTTCTTCATCATTAATGATTCTTGAGTAATGCCAGTTAGCTCAAAAATTGGGAGGTGGAAAGGGAAAAGAAAAAAAATCTTTAATTAGATGAGAAACATAAAAATCCCAGTCCTTTTCTCTTTTTACTCTCCAGCATAATAGTTTGGCCGCATTTGCTGATGTTAAGGCAGAACAAAGGTTACACAGCAAGATAGCTGGCAACATAAGTCACAGTTGTGTTTCTCACCATGAAATCATTCTTTGTTTTCTTATTCCTGGTCAGGAGAGCTAGAACAATACTTCATTGACCAGGTAATATCAGGCCCTTAGCCACATTGGTTAGAAGCAAAATAATTAGGCAAAAAAACAAAACAAAACAAAAAAAAACCAGAATTCTCTTGGTACGCCATAAAAACACCCATTGAGTCACTTGGTAAATTTGGTACCTTTAAAACATTTTTCCTTTACAATTTCAGAGGTTATATGAGTTAGAAAATACTGTAGTAAAGAAAAATTGGCAGAATGTTCTTTAGCATATGCACAGAGCTCTGGTGAAGTGCGTTGTCATCTTTTAAAACCACATCTATCATTTTGAGTAATTGGATTGCAAACTGCCCTCATTTTAAGTGGTACCTTTGGGTCATGGGCTGATTTCACAGAAAGAGCTGCTCTACCTAGGACATGATTTTAAGGACTACATATTACTTAAATGCAATTTAGTGTTCACATATTGAACATAAAAATTAGCAAGAATTTTCTCCTTGGGGAAAAAAAAATTCACACAAAGAAAATGTCTCTCTGCTGTGTTATCACAGAGCAGAATTCCAGAGTGAGATGAAAGACCATTGTTCATAGCCACTATAGCTTCCTTTCTAAAATGTCATTAACCAAAAAATAGATGAGTTTGCAAAAGTTGGGTCATAGCCTTAGTTTTTAATTTTAAGAATTTTACTAGTGCTATGTGTGGGCAAAAGTTAACAAAGTTAACAAGGGGGGCAGGGAACCCATGCTTTAGCCAGTAGTATGCTCTTTTCCTAAATTTTCATGAAATCACAGGTTTAATGTGCTACAATAAAATAATTATGGTATGTTCTCTTTAGTGAGGATTGTGCTTATAGACCTCAGGACATGTCTATGTTTGAAGAGTATCTATTGAGTAGTATTTTTATTTGCAAGCACAGATTATAAAGTAAAGACCTTTTTACTTGAGTCTATCACACACACTAAAACTGAAAAATAGCAGTTTACTGTCTACAGAATTCAGTAGAGTTCTTGGTCCATCTTCTAAGGAAACTTAGGGGGGGAGGAGGAGGAGGAGGAGGAGGAGGAGGAGGAGGTGGTGGTGGTGGTGGTGGTGGTGGCTCTCACTCATTAGAAGACAGTTTTATTCAGGAAATATTTCTACAGAAGATCTGAGTACATTATGGTGAAACTACAGTACTTGAGTATTTTCAAGACATAAAATTTTGCATTAAGTAAATTAAGTGAAGAATGCAGAGTAGCTTTGGGGTGGAAGGAGGAGAATATAAAAAAATTTTGAATGAGAAGGTATCTTAGAAATCATCTAGCCTAATACTCTCATTTTTACAATAAAAGAATTCCACCAACCAATTGGTCATTAGATGCAGTGTAACAAACCCAGGCTTTTTGATTTTAAACCTACTACCATAATGGTTCTCAAAGTATGGTTCCCAAGACCCTTTCAGGGGATGTACAAGGTCAAAACTATATAATCAAGATGTTTTAATTTCTAATAGGGTAAATACTGATAGTTAACCCACCGAAATCAAAGCTCTTGGGAGGTCCTCAATAATTTAAGATTATAAAGGGAACTTGAAACAGAAAAGCTGGAGAACTGCTTCAGTTCAGAGTGTTTTGCTCTAGCAGTGGGACAGTCACTCTGGTTCTCCCCCTTTCCCTTTTTGGTGGGCCAAGGTGCTCCTCCCCTTTTTAAGTGTGATTTTTCTCTCCAGTCATTCTTCTGGGCTCTCCCCCATATGAAACAAGTCTGGAAAAGATAAGGGAGGGAGGAACTGGCTGCTTGCCTCAATGCTGGTTAGATAACCAGGACTACAACTTATGACAGGCTGCTCAGTGACACAGTAGATAGAGCACCAGGCCTAGTGCCAGGAAGACCCAAGTTCAAATGCAGCCTCAGACACTAGATGCATGACCCTAGGCAAGTCACTTCACCCTGTTTGCTTCAGTTTCTTCATCTGGAAAATGAACTGGAGAAAGAAATGGCAAACCACTAGTATCTTTGCCAAGAAAACTCCCAGAGGGGTCACAAAGAGTTAGATACAACTAAGTGACAAAAAACAAAAAACATAAAACCCTACTATTCATTGCCAGAGGAATCCTTGTAAAAGTTCTCTTTGCCTTGGCAAGTTCTACAAATGAATCAAAAAATGTTTAACTCCTGCACCCAGCCTTAGATTTCACTGTAGTTTTAAATTTGCCAACTTGGGAGACAAAATAAATGTTTACATCCAGAAAGGTAAATACATTTATGAGATAAGCCTCCCCTGGCCCTGGCTAACATCCTCCTGGACCTCTCAGGAACGGATAAGAATTCCAAGTTTATTAACAAACAGAAGAATTGATGATAGGCACACTCATATCCTATTGGTAGCTAGAAACGTTTTCAAGAAATTAGTGATTATGCTGAGCAAGGGACTGAAGTCCCTTGGCCTTCTGACTTAGAGGTCCCCCTGCTTCCAGGAGCCCAAAACAAAAAGTCATATCTATTCCTAAAAACACCCCTGGCTGTAACTAAGATTTGGAAACAGAGTTGGAGATAGTGGAGAGGTTAAATAAACAGTGAATCAGGGAAATGCTTAGATTCATTTGAAGTCATTTGGAGCATAATTACAGAACAGGAAAATAATATTTGCCACAACCAGTTAGGAGGCACAAAGTACCATCATTGGGTCCTGCCTAAGACTCTTAGCAATGATGTGACCCTAGGCAAGTCACTTCATCTCAATCTGCCTCAGCTTCTTCAGTTGGAAAATGGGGATGATTATAATACAATCTCCCTGTCAGGGTGGTTGTGAGGATCAAATGATTGTAAAGGTGCTTCTATAAATGTTAACCATGATTAGATTAAAGAAAATATAAAATGAAATAATACTGTGTAGTGAGTTAAAAAAAAAACTTGCTACCCTTCCTTTTGGGGGGATAAGGAGGACTCTGAAATATTGCATATGAGAAATGATGGATTTTACTGACTTATAATAAAATAAACCTCTCTATTCCTCCCTCCCCTTTTTTCCCCATCTTTGTTCTAAGGGAGAGCTCTCTGAGTAGGGCAAAGTAAAAGAATTGATTCGAGAATGAATATGCTATAAAAATAAAGGCAGCAAATAGGAGTAGTTAGATGCCAGGTCTGGAGTCAGGAAGACTTGAGTTCCAATGCAGCCTCATTTAAAAACTGTTCCCCTGGGCAAATCACTTCACCCTGTTTGCCTCAGTTTCCTCTTTTGTAAAATGAGTTGGAGAAGAAAATGACAAACCACCCCATGCATGATCTTTACCAAGAAAGCCCCAAAAGGGGTCTCTCAGAATTGGACGTGATTTCAAATGACTTAACCACAGAAATAAATAATAAAAAAAAATATTATCACTGAAAGCCACTCCATTGAATGCTGGGGATAATCAGGAAAAGAAGTAAATTTGCACTTTAAGCAATAAATTAAGATAATTCCCAGCTAGAGCTCTATACTCTCTTTGGAAGATAGAAGATTGTTCTATCAACTTCCTTTTGGGACAAATGTTAACAAAGTGAGGGTTCTAAGTTTCAGTTTGAGTGGTTCACTTCCAAAGGAGGGCTCTGGATATTCAGAACTCTTTGCCTAACCTGAAGGTTTTCCATAGTTAGAATACAAGAATCTGGAACAGAGCCATTCAGTTCAGCAAAGTTTGTATTAAGTGTCAACTATGGAATGGTCTAAGAATTGGGGACAACTGACTACAAGTTCATTGAGGGCTATTTACATATACATTTACTCTTAGCCATCAGAGTTCAAACAATGGCCAAGTGGGGCTTGTTTTGGGGGACCTATGATTCACCAACCAATGAGAGCCAGAATCAATTGGGTTTAAAGCATGGTCCTTAAAAAAAAAATTTAGCTCATAAACTCTGAGATAGCTTGTGAAGTTTCAGGTATCAAAATTTATATTTCTTTGGACAGAACACCTACAAGTAAGGTGATGATATCCCATGAGAAGAGAGGGGAAGGAAAGGGAAAGGAAGGTTTTTGCCCAGAAACTCTAAAGGTCTTCCTCTCTCATATATATTTTTTTTAACTAGGTAAAAAGATCTATTTATTCTTTGCCTCATTTCTTACCTAGCCTTAATCACTGAATGGGTGTTGCCTCATTCAAATTAAGACCAGGCAAAGAGACTTAAAAAGATTCAGGCTTCCCTTTGCATCCAGAGCCATCTCCAGTCTTCCTAATCTTATATCTTGTCACTGAACATAGATGGTTCTGGAGGAGGTGAGGCTGGTGACTATTCAGTCCCCCCTCACTTAAATCTAACTCACTTGCATGTCATGGCATCATCTCCCTGATGTCATGGTCTTCAAGGACACACAACACCACTGAGTACAGAAATTAACAGGATTATCTAGGTGCATAAATTGGGACAAAGGTAAAATACAAAGGAGAAAACTGAAGAAAGTGCTAGAAGATGTTTAAGGAGGAAGCTTTCACTACTTGCCTTTGTTGGGATAGAGGGGGAAAAGAAAAAAAATATGAGAAGTGAGACCTGCATTCAGAAAAACCTGAGTTCAAATTCTCCCTCAACACAATAGTGTGTGACACTAGGCTTGTTTTCTTATCTGTCAAATAAGGGTAATAATACACCAACTCCATATTGTTATAGAGAGAATAAGATGAAATAACATCTGTAAAGAGTTTTATAAAACAAAGGGCTGTATAAAATTCTAGCTGCTAGTATCTAAAGGGAAAGGGAAAGGGAAAGGGAAAGGGAAGAATTCCCTCTAGGCATGTCAGAGTCAAGACTGGAGAGGACAAGATGAGAATAAGGATTAACCCACTCAGACCAGAGTATAGATGATTAGTTGTCTGTCCTCCATTCCTGAAGAAGCCCAGGACATGAGGGAAGTGATCCCATGATAAGCACTCAATTGAATTTTTTGAGGGGGAGATGGGGAGGAAGCCTGTGCTAAGTCCCCAGTCTCACTTTCTACTTCAGAACCAGGTCTGAAGGTCCAGTGGTTCTATATGAATCAGGATGACTAGAGATGATCATGAATGAATATAGATTATAAGATGAGGAAGAGAATGAAAGACTGAAAGGGGTTGATTGAATCAAGGTTGTGGAAGGCCTTAGAATCCAAGATCAAATTTCTATTTGATTCTGGAGATTCTGTCCATGCATAGGCTGCTTAGGGTCTTAGTGAACAAGATGAAAAGAATTTAGCAAATGCAAAAGGCTATTAACTGGATTTACACACACACACACACACACACACACACACACAGGGAACTTGATAATCTGTGCTCATGGACTCTGCATTGGCTAAGACCACATCATATTTTTTACATTCTAGGATGCCACATTTTAGCAGGAACTTTGACAAACTGGAAGAGGGTAATGAAGGTGGTATAGGGAATATGAATCAGATAATACAGCAAATAGTTAAAAGAACTAGGAGTAGGGATTGCTTCATTTCTTATACTTGGATCCCCAGCCTTAGTACTCTGCTTAGTACATAGTTGCAGTACATAGTACATTGTTGAGCTATTGAAATATCAGATCCAAGCTTCCAGATCTCAAGCCAGTTAGGAAGATGGTGCAATTGATACAAATCAAGAAGTTAGGGGAAGGTCTGGTTTGGACATTTCAAGCTGAAGACACAAGTAGTATGGCTACTCATGATGAAAGTAACTGGAAATATGGGACTGGGGCACTGAAGAATGACTGGGTCCAGAGATGGAGTTTGGGGAGTCCTGGGCTTCCAAATGCTAACTGAAGCCTTAGAAGAAAATGAGATGGCCAAGGAGATAGTAGAATGGGAAATGCCCAAAGAATGAAAAGAAAGAAGAACCAGTGAAGGCAGAACCAAGAACCATGGGCAGAAGTCACAGAGACATGTTTAGGCTTGATGTCAGAAAAAGCTTCCAGCAATTGTAGTAATCCAAAAGTGGCACTGGGGTTCACTGGAGTGCCCTGAACAATGGTGGATCCTCCTTCCTCGAAGGCCTTCAAAAAGTCACGGCCTTGGAGGTAGCTTACAGTGGGATGCATTCTATGCATCCATTCAGCTAAGAGGGCTGTTGTGGTAGCTTCTGATCTCAAATCTGTGAGTTTGAAAGAAGAAGGAATAAGGGGCGGCTAGGTGGCATAGTGGATAAAGCACCGGCCCTGGAGTCAGGAGTACCTGGGTTCAAATCTGGTCTCAGACACTTAATAACTACCTAGCTGTGTGGCCTTGGGCAAGCCACTAAACCCCGTTTGCCTTGCAAAAACCGAAAGAAAAGAAAGAAAAGAAAAAGGAATAGATATACAGAAAGAGAATCCAGAGTGCCTGGCCATGGAAGCCTAGGCAAGAGAGACTTGAGCAGATCAGGTCCAACAACTAATTAGAAGATGGGCTCCCCCTGCCCCAAGTCTTCTCTGGTTATTGGTCAGCCAAGATCCACATGTCTTCTTGTTGTCCTAGCTGGGGTGTTATCATCCCAAGGGCAGAGCATCTGGGTCACCTTTATTTGAGAAAGATACTAAAGTAATATGTTTAGTGCAATCATTGGCAAGAGCTAACAGTCTAGGGCAGGTTCACCGAACACAAAGTTTGTGTTCAGCCAGTTTACCAAGTCCTACTGTGTGTGTACTACGTGCGCAAGGAGCTGTTATTGTTAATGACCAACAGCAGTTCAATAATCTATAGAATTTGATTAATGACAAAGAGTCGAAATCTTTTTATAAAAGGATAAAAGTCCACTCTAAATTGCATTGTCTTCTTCATTTAATTGGGAGCTTCTTGAGGACAGGGGCCATTTTTGCCCTTCTTTGAATCCCCAGCCTTTAGACCAGCACCTAGCATGCAGGAGGCGTTTAATCAATGCTGACTGACTATAGCTACACAGTCACCAATATTTGGTTATGACAATGCTGAGAAGTATCAGTGTATTTTGGAGGTTTTATCTGTCTTCCAAAGGTACCCCTTTGGTTCCAATGATTGCACTAAAGGTTTTCCTAAAAGGAATTGGATGTAACCCTCGCCAGCAAATATTTCAGTGTTCTATGTCACACTTCTAACAGTCAGGCATAGTACTGGAGTTCAGAAAGTCAGTACACATCTCACTGTTGACTGATCATTTTTGTTATATTCAGTTACTCTCATTCTTTGAGAGGGCAGTAATCCTTTCCTCGGCCCTCTGTTCACAGGGATATTTTTCTGTTGTTACAAAGTTGTTTATTATTATTATTATTATTATTATTATTATTATTATTATTATTATTATTATTATTACAAGGCAGATGGGGTTAAGTAACTTATCCAAGGCCACACAGGTAATTATTAAGTGTCTGAGGCTGGATTTGAACTCAGGTCCTCCTGACTCCAGGGCCAGTGCTCTATCCACTGTGCCACCTAGCCGCCCCTTTTTATTTTTATTAATATTTTTTTTGCAAGCTATTGTTCCAAACTTAACAGTTGCTTTTTTTCCCCCTTCCCCAAGTATAAAATGAAGTAAAAAAGAAAAATGACAAATTTTCCCCTGGGAAATGATTGATCAGTCAGAGCACATTTTAATTTTTCAAACTTCTCTAACTTTTTACAACTTTATCCTGATTACCAACTGCCTATTAAGTATAGCTGTGGGGTGCCTTTCCTTTTCTCCCTTGGATATTAGATTTCCATATATTTTATTTCCATTCAGGGAATTCAGAAAGCTCATTTGAAGTAATTCTAAATTTCAGATGTGCTTCCCCCAGGAGTTCACTCCTAAATGGAGGCTAGCTAGACAAGTTATCTCTCAAATGAGAAAGTTAGACTAGATCATCTCAAAAATTTCTTTCCAGCTCTTAAATTTTAAAATTCTTTGTCAAAGATAACTACTCCCATTGCACTCAGAGATTGCCATTTATGATTTAAAAAAAAAACAAATAAATCACATTTATATTGTAAAGCACATAAGGTTTATGTCTGGAGGAGACGGGGTTCTCTACCATTTACAATAGGGGAAGGGGTAGATATTTCTGTCAGAAGCTCCTGGTTCAAAAGATTTTCCATACTCACCAGCTTTGCAATTTGAAATTCCTTTAGATAAAATATTAGGTGCTCTTTTTTGTTCAATATGACAAACTCTTCCTTTGTGCTGACAATGAGGTCACTATTTAAGGAGATATGGGAGATGGTGTAGAACAGTCAGCATTAAGGCACAAAGTATCTGAGGTCAGGATCTGATCGAAGGGTGCCCTTAAAATTTCATGGCACACTCGAAAAATGTTTATTCATTATTGAAGTTGTTGTTAGTTATTTCAGCTTTGACTTTTTGTGATCCCATCTGGCATTCTCTTGGCAAGGATACTAGAGCAGTGCCATTTCCTTCTTCAGCTCCTCTTTCAAATGAGGAAACTGAGGCAAACAGGGTTAAGTGACTTGCCTAGGACCATATAGCTAGGAAGTGTCTGAGGCTGGATTTGAATTAAGAACTTCTTGACTCTAGGTCCATTGTTATGTGCACTATGGCATCATCTAGCTCCCTCATAAAGGAAAACAGGGAATCTGCAGGGTGAAGGTAAAGAGGGTGTGCATTCTAAGCATGAGGGACAGTCTAGGCAAAGTTAGAGAGGCTGGAGATGCCTCCCCTCCAAAATTACCTTAGATTTATTTTTTACATGTGTATGTCCCGTCTCCTCCGATGGCACACGAATCCCCTGTCATTTTTCTCTTTTTTATCCTCAGGCCCAGCACAGTACCTGGCAGATAGTAAGTGTTTAATAAAAGTTTGTTGTTAAAAAAAAAGCCAACTAGCCCCCCAACACCACCCAATCATGTGTCCATATGACTAAGGCAGCTCTTAGTCAGGTGAAAGACCAGTGGCACAGAATTGGTCAAGAAGGTCTTTCTTAGATGGGCTTTGGTGGGTGTAGAAGTTTTGGACTGGGCTTGGAGGGAAGAAAGAAGACGGATACAGGCAAAGGGAGGAAAAGCTCACATATCACAGTCAACTTTGGTGCTCCCCCTTCTCTCTGCCATGGGGAGGTTTAAAGAAGCTGAATTAAGCAGCAGCCACTGACCTCTCAGGTGCTTACCATCTGAGGAGGCACTGTGACACAATACAGATATTTGAGATCTAAAATAATCTATGGCACCTAAAAAAAAGTTTGGAGGTCCTGGGGGAAAGATGGTTGTGAGAAGTGTGGCCGTGGGAAATATGGTACAAATTCAAAAGGGAGGGAGGGGGAAGGAGGACTTCTCAGGTCCAGGGAGCTGGAAAAGTCAACTGGCTCTTTCTCAAGTGACTTTTCTGGATTTACTCTAGATGAGGCAGCACCATTCATCCCAGCTCTCTAGCTTCTTCTAGGGCCAGACATTAGGCTCAAAGGTTATTTCATTTGATCTTCATAACTCCTCTGTATGGTACATCACCCATTTTTTTTGTAAGGCAATGGGGTTAAGTAAGTTGCCCAGGGTCACACAGCTGGGTAATCAAGTGTCTGAGGCAACATTTGAACTCAGGTCCTCCTGACTATAGGGCTGGTACTCTATCCACTGCACCACCTAGCTGCCTGATCACCCATTTTGTAGTTGATGAAATTGAGGCAGAGTGAAGTGACATTGCACCACCTGGGTGACTCTAGTTTAACACACTTTCTATACATGGTTTTCCTCTACAGTGTTTATTTCAGTAGGTATTTCTTAAGTTCTTTGGTGACCTATGTGTATCTGCAAGCCTAATCTGAGGAATAGCCTAGTTAAGTTTGAAGCTATTAACCATTGGGTTGACCACAATGTGTTGACCACAAGGTGATAACTTCCACCACAGTGATTCTTCATTGACCTACTCTGAAATTATGAAAGGGGTTGTCAGGAGAGAAAACTCAAACCAAAAAATTAGACATCCTTGAAAGATCACATAATTAGAATTAAAATTTGTCTTTTTTTTAAAAAAATTCTCACAATAAGCAATTGTTTGTGCTTTTCACACACTGGGATTGACTTCCCTATTAGATAAGATTCTCTGAAAAATCTTCAGAGAGAGAGAGAGAGAGAGAGAGCAATAATGCCATTTTACTTCCTTTGTAATTTGCCAAAGATTTGAAACACATTGTCCATGAACTGAAGGATATATGAAATTCTTAAACTAAGGGCCATGTTTTGCTTATTCATGGAAGCATGGATAAGCGGAAGTCATCCAGATGGAGGATTCTACTATTATGTGCTTTGAAGCACTGTCCTTCTTCACACACACACACAAACACACACACACACACACACACACACACACACACACACACACACACACACCACTTTTCTATAATAATGAGGAAACCTGAAGAAACTTGAAAATACTATTTGTAGGGCCAGCCCTGCTTCCAGAATGATTACTCAGCTTTTCCATTATTTTAGTTCCTTTAAGAAAGCACATGCTGAGATCGGGAAATGGAGAAGTGTCTAGTTATTTGAAATACACTTCATCAAATGATGAACCACATCCTTTCCTTTCCCATTCTAATTTTAACTAGTGTAAAAAAATGAAAAAGGAACAAGACCCCCCAAAAAGCTATGTCCTCTGAAACAGAATTGATTTTTAAGCTCCACGTGATCAAGATCAACATTTTTTGTTGCAACAACTCATTAGAGAGGATGTATTTTCTCTCTGTTGACCTTTCCTTTTGTTAGTATTTTGTGACATTCACATACTGTAATTTCAAAGAGAACAAATAAAGGGAGCACTAGAAATCAACATGATAGGAGATTTCACAAGGCTTATTAAAAATATTATCCGCATATAATTTATGGACCCAGTTAGTGAACACATTAAAAACAAAAGAACCCAACCTTGAAAAGTCAGATATGGTGAATAGCAAAGTCATCAGTTTCTTTGCCATTGTTCTTTTCTAGGCTTTTCTGTTTATTTAAATGAATTGGGTAACATAATTTCTTCCAGCTATTTAGAATAATGCATAAATGTAGTTTCTACATATTCCCTTTCTTTTTATTCATTTCATCCAGGATTTATTAAATGCCCACCAGGATTCAGACATTCAGCTCAAACTGAAATATGATGATTTCATCAAACATGATAAATTTAAGATTGTGAAATTACAAGACTATCTACTGCAATAATTATTTTTAATGTGCTTATGCTATAAAGTTATATAGCCTGTACAGTGTGGGTATATACTAAAGTCTCTACAGCTACATGGAAGTTCATCTTTAGACTAAAAAGGTTTTGTCTTGGGAAAGAGACATTTTGCTAGGTTTTCTTTGCCTAAGAAGCTGTTATAAACTTCTGGCTGCTCTCTCACACAAGAGCAAATGCTGCCTTCCACTTGGTCTTCAGAGCTAACTAATCAGTTTAAAGCTTTTTCCTATCTAGCTACTCACATTTATTAGCCAGCATCTGAGTCTTCAAATTACTGTGATTCAGTCATTTCAGTAAGGTCTAACTTTTTGTGATCACATTTATGGGGTTTCTTGGCAAAGATAATGGAGTGATTTGCCATTTTCTTCTCCAGCTCATTTTACATATGAGGAAACTGAGGTAAACAGGGTTAAGAGACTTAACCAGGGTCCTACAGGTGATACTAGATTTGAATCCAGGTCTTTAGTTTGGCACTCTAATCACTGAGACAATTTATAAATATACCATCACTTCTAAGACTTGAAATGTTCAAGTAAAATGTTGGAAGATTTCAAAAATAGAACACTAAATAACTAATATCTGTTGCAAAGCTTACTACCTATGTTGCATAATGCATGACAATGTAAGTAGTTTTCAGTAGTCACGAGTAGCTTGATCACAATGAAGGGCAATTTCTAAGTCTTTAAAAAAACAAACATCTGAAATTATTTCTCAAGATTGAATCAACCATCTTAGACCTGGCATGTCATAAAACTTTATAGCAGAGAAGCTAAAATTTAACTTTGGCTGAAAACTAGGGGAAGAAAAGCAGCATTTTTCCGGATTAGGCCCTAAGAAAAGTTTCATTGGTCAATTATTGATTTCCACCCTAAACCTCATTGCAAAGCTTTTGTCACTGATCTTTCAGATTTCAATCTGTGAAACTCCTTATGGCTTTGTAATTCTGATTGAAAAACATTCCATTCTCTGGCAGAAACCACCCTAATCCAGCAAAATGGTGGCATTACTCTGATACTGGTCCCCTTATATAAATCTAGTCCACCTTTACATTTCTAGACAATTTTAAAAAAACATACCTTTTCTTCAGTTTTCTGATTTCGCACCAATGAAATTTTTTTCCTAATTGCTTGTAGAGGATACTTTAGAAAATAGGCAAAGCCAGGTTGCAGCAATTCATTCTCCATTGTGATTGAAGCAAGAAGATTCTTATCAAGATCCTGGTGTTTCAGGACTGGCAAAGTTTCCTAGAGACAAGTTCAGATACCACCTCTTTGTCAACAAATCCACATTCCCCTAGGTCTGACACATCCCTTTTCTGTAATAAAGTGGGGAAGATCAAATCGGAGTCTACAAAGTAACCAGCGCTGAAACACTGTTCGAGCAACATGAGCTGGGAAAAACTTGAGTCTGTGCGGATTGCCAGTGGTGGATGTGACAGTCCTATTTTGAGCTGGAGCATTCTGTTACAAGCTATATTAATGGGAGAGAGATGATGACTTTCCACACCCACAGGCTCCCATGTGGTTTAATCCTAATTCCTCTAACAGCTTTTACAGCTCTTAAGAAGACAAGAAACATACTTCTCCCCCACCCCTTCCCCAGATCGCCTATCTTCCCAACCCACCCACCCACACAACACACACACACACACACACACACACACACACACACACACACCAAGATAGCTACACTCTGTATCCTACCAGGTCTAAATTGTTGATCCAATCTCGAGAAACATTTCAGATGAGTTCATTTTTTATTATTTTTTTTAAAGATTTAGAAATCACTCTTCCTTGTGATCAAGCTACTCAGTAACACTCCTGGAAAGCTATTAGCTTACATTGTTATCCATTATGCAACATAGGCAGTAACTGATACTTTACACTAATTGAATAATAGTTGCAAACTGATTTTGCTCTGAATTAGAGTTCTCTCTTCTTTACATCCTTATCTCAAGTCTACAGACTGAATAGGAGAATATTAGATTTCCCCTGGCTTTATGCTTAGTATTAGGAAGTGAAAGTATTTCATATTTGGCTTCTGCTATTATCTCATTGCAAAGAAGGGCTCATCCTTTGAAAAAAAATGACAAGTTTTTGGCCCTGGAGGAAGAGCTAATGGTTCATAAAAACTTTGAGGTTTAATATTGCAAATACCCCAGTTATATAGGCCTGCATAATAGCATCGGGTAGAATTTCTGAACAAAGTCTCTGAATAGGCTTTCTTAAGTCTTTTAATTGAGCAGAAATTGTTCCATTAGTCATTTTTTGTGAGGATATGCCATGGAGATGCATGGCAAGATACTAATAAGAAGTCATTAGCATAGCATCCTGTTTTAACATAGAAACAGAAAAGGGAGCACTGTGCAGAGGTTCTATACTCTGGCCAAAGCAGCTCTCTATGAAGTCATTGGGATATGGCTGGCTCTGATTCCTAGTCTCAGCAAACACATTTGATGTGCCTAAGTGAGTTGCTTTGCTGTCTGTGCTCCAACCCATCTGTCAGGATGGCACAAGGCCCACTCACAAGGTGATCTTCCACTGGCTCTTGAGTCTGGCTGCCAATCCCCAAAAGTCATTTAGAGAATGCCACTGGTGACATTTCTGGAGGGGAGAACCTGCCGCCCTTTCCCCCCTATTCCATACCCCCACTGATGGAATATACCTCTCCTTGGGAGGTTCCTCTGCATGTCTTCCCTGTACAAAGAATAAAACCAAAACAACTCAGAAGCTGTGACAGAAGAAAAGAGAAAAAAAAATCGAGTCTATGAGCAGCTCGGCATGTTAAAAGCAAACTGTACTGCTAGTCATTTCCCATATCCCCATTAGTACATGGCCTATCAAAACAAGAGGCATTTGGAATAATGCACATTCTGTGTGAAAGCAAGCCCCAAGAAATGAGGGTCAGTAGAGACAAGCAAAGGTGGCATCCATAAGGATGTCCTCAGGGATTTGATAAGCTATTCCCCTCCCCCCTTTTCTAAAACCTAAAATCCTCTGTAATCTCTCCTTATTTTAAGCTTTACTGCATCATCCTCTCCAGGGGCAAGCAAGCAGTGAAAGATTCAGATGCTGTCTCACTATATGATCAAACTCTTTTCCCAGTAGGCAAAGCCAACCAGATTTCATTGAGGTTGGCTCCCCTGCTGTCACTTTCTCCCAAGTGGAAGGAGGGGATAAAGGGACTGAAAAGAGAAAGGAAGCTGAGAAATAACTAACCAGGCGGTGCCCATTAGAACTGGTGAATTGAAAATCAATTCTAGGCTGCACCCAGTGACTCAATAAATAAGATGATCAGATGAGATATTGCATCAGATGGGAGTGAACAAATTGTCTCTTTCAGGTCCCATGTATCTTGGAGCTTTAGAATCCATTTCTGGATCCAGATTTGGAGGCCAGAGACAGTCAATCAAAGGAGACTTAAATTATGGAGGACTACTGCAGAGAGGTAAACAGGTGATAATAACAACAGGAGTAGGGGTAGGAGTCAGCTAGGATTTCTCTATCTCCTACCAAGTGCCAGTACAGTGCTTGAAACATCTCACAGATTCTCATTTGAGCCTCAGAATGTTATTATCCCCATTTTACAGAGGAGGAAACCAAGGCAAACAGTTTGATTCATATAAACCCAAGGCCACATTGGAAGCACTGGAAACCACTGTGTCCTCTAGCAGCCCTCATCTACTGCCTCAAGTACTGCTTTCGCCTTCTGCCTGACATATATTGACCTGAGTTCCACCTCTTTCCCTAGATCAGCATTCAGAATATTTAATATGAATATGTTCGCACCAAATGGGTCATTTGATCCAGTAGTAGGTGGCCTCTATTATGCTTTATATGATTTTTTCCATGAATACTTTTAAATGCCAAATCAAGTCTATTTTAACCTTATCTAGTCCTGCCACTGCTCAAGGGAGAAGAAGAGAGAGAAAGAGAGAGGGGGAGAAATGAAGAGAGAGAGAGGCAGAGAACAGAGTCAGATCTTTGCCAAATATAATTAATGTCAGAAGCTAATTATGTTTCACTGTCAATTCT